>NC_051157.2:91029586-91129528 GCF_013339745.2 Dermacentor silvarum
CGGCGATTCTAAATTGCGCCTCGCCTCTCCTCCCCCAACTTTACGGCGTGAAGCTGCTCTTCGTGGGGTAATTAACAGACAGTGCCGAAGACAGCGCTGGTGGTAAGACCTATCAACCCGCCAGATTGCAACGCCGCCTTGTGCTGTTTCGAGCAAGCACGCATGAGCCTATATAGCCGCGGCTTTCTTGCTGAGCTGTGAAACTTGTTCCGAGTGCGGCTTTCGAAACTAAGTTGGGAACAGAAGTTTGCCCACGTATAAGGTCGGTTATATTGCAGGTCGGATGTAAAGAACTCGTTTATACCTCTCGACAAGCGTTTACTTCTGTGATCCAAGCACTGATTTGTTATTTCATTCCTTTTCCTACACCTGTGTGTTGAGTGGACTTTAAAAGCCGCAGCCAATCTATAGGCAAGCTTTGCTTCTAAAGCTGTTTTGTCTTCATTCTGTCATTATTTTTTCTTCTTGTCGCAACAACTCTCTCCGGTGGCCTAAATAGTGCGGACTCTCCCGCAAGGAGGCTTCCTCGCGCGCCCGTGTATGGTGCACTTGCCATCTGGGCTCCTCATCGCCAGGGCGGTACAGAGTAACAACAGCTCGCGCTCATGTACCGCTCCCTGCTGAAGCACTCTCGGCTCTCTTCCCTTCCGTCCCGGACACGCTTTGTATACACACACTCTCACGCTAACACTCGCACCCACGCGCGCGTCTTGAGAACCCGCTGGACGCTCAGCTTGCCGCCCGCGCTCTCCGAACGTTGGCTTGCAATGGGTCTCCTCTTGGTCTCCGGGTCTTATTTTTAATTTTCCCGGCGGTCCCTCGTTTGTTGTCTTTCTCACGACCGAAACCATCGGTGGCGTCTCCACGTTTCTGTCTCGATGCTCGGGGCAGGGCTTGTTGTTCGGCGTGCCTCCCCCCCCCCCCCCCCCCCGCCCGCCCACCCACCCACCGCGTGTTTTTCGATGGACCGTTTTTAGACGCGTCGACCGCGTGCCATTGCCTCGGGCCCTGGAAATGTATCCGAGCCCGTGGCTCCCGGATGATGAATCTCTCGCTCTCACCCATTCTTTGCACTGTCGACTATTGCCTCGAAAGAGGCAGACTTCTCTTCTTTTCATTGTTTTTCTTTCTTCTTTCGCCGAGCCTCTTTCTTCTAATCTTACTTCGCGTCTCCATAGCGGCATGAGCTGTGCACGTTTTGTATTTCATAATTTGGACGTCATCTTCTTTATTTTTCCGCCGTTCATTTTCTTTCTTTTTTTTTTCCTACTTTTGCGTCTGGCGTGATGTGGTTGGTGGTCGAGAGAGAGAGAGATCTGCGGAAGAGTTCCACCTGGTGTGTTCAACTTGCGCAGATTTATCTCTTTTTCCTTGTTCTTTTTTTTTTTCTTTATTTGTACAGCGCCACCATTTTAGCCAAGCAAAGCTCGCAATATTGTCGGTGATACATCTTCTCCACCTCGCGGCTCTCGCCCTGCTCGCGCTTTTTTAAAGCAGAATCCGAGACACCAGCGTAAGAGCACGGAAGAGCTATAGCTTCGTTAGCTAGTCTGCAACTTTACAGCAATGCGTAAGGCGAGTGCTAGGATATAGGTCGCAGATATCTAGCACTCACATAGAATTATTACTGCGGACATGTAGGCTGATTCATTGCTACCTCTCGCACGAGCTTATCGACAACACTGTGAAGGACTTGTGCAGCTTTAAATGCAAGCATTATTTAATAGGAGCTGAATTAGCGGTTTTGTAGACTTCGTGTGTGACTGTTCTTAGATAATGCAAGCGGTGGTCGTTTTACTGAAAGGACACTCCGATGAGCGTCTTGTATTATTTTCGATTTCTGAATTTTCCGTTCCTCCAGTCGGAAAGGATAATTCGTGTGCGCCGTACCGACCTCTCACCCAACCTTTTTATGCTATACGGAGGAAGATAGAGCAACAGCCTATGGGGCAGAACAAAGAAAAGCAACGGAACGCAAGAAAGCTCTGCATTCTATTTCGTCCTAACATCTGCCAACGAGCCTGAGTTGATACACTTTTGTAGACGTTGGAGTACGCACTGGGTTTGAATCAATCACTCCTTTAAAGTTTTGTAAGGAGCTTTCACAGACACTTCGACACCCACATATTTTTATTCAAGTGCGCTGTGCTGCCAATCACGGGGCAACCGTAAACAACTCTTCCGACCTAGGGCCTAACGTTTGTTCTACGGATGAGATTACCCTCGGGGCGTCTACGTCTTGGACTTCTGTCGCGTGCAGCATAGTCTTGTGCCAGGAAGGAAGCGATCACATGCGGTTTTTCGGCAGCGTGCCTGCCTCTAATACCGCAAGCGGCGGCTTCGTTAAAATTATCGCCACCGCGTCGCCCTGCACCCCCTCCTCCGCTGGCATCCCGCTCTCCGTCACACGCACCCTGTTTGCTTTCGATTATACGCAGCTGCGGACGTCCGCGGAGGAGACAGTAAATCACGCTCAAGTGGTCCTGAGAAAAAAAGACCGCGTCGGGGCACCGCTCCCTTTTTGTGGGAACCGCGTGGTGCTCCAACTCCGGCTCCTTCTCATCCGCCTCGTTCCTCTTGTGTTCTTCTGCCGCCGCCGCCGTTGCCGCTTGCGGCTCGGCGGCGGCTGCCCCGGGAGAGTTGCGACAATAGAATTCCACGCGGGCGTGTCGGGAGGAGAAGGCGGGCGGGGGGCATGGTGAGGGAGGCAGCTTTCCTTCTTCTCTTCAAAGGAGCGCACAGCCGAGAACCAGATGTTAGCGCCGAGGATACAACTTCTGACGCCTCTCGATTACGCCTCGACCTTCCCTCTTGTCCTCTTTCGCTTTCCGGCCTTTCGCTGTTGAGTCCGCGCGGCCGTTGCTTCTCCGCAACCCGGTGTCCCTGTGTCGCGCTTCGTTTGTTCTCCTGCTTGCGAATCCCCTTTTCTTTATCTATTCCTCGTTTAAGCACCGACAGCAGCGACCTCGCCGTGCCACATCCCCCTCCCTTTTGTTTCACGAAGGCTCATCCCCCCCCCCCCCCCTAGGAAACGTGTGCGTGTGTGCGGCCCTGTTGAAACGGATAGGTCACACACCCACGCCCGCCGACCCCCGCTAGAGGCTCTTTTCTTGTCTTTCCTTCTGTTTGTTTTCGTCTTGTGTTTCGATGGTTTTGTTTCATTGATGCTTGGGTCTCGCGCTACCAGAAGGAAAGGACGAGAGGAATACGATACGTCAGACGAAATTTCGCCTGGTCCGCACGGGATTGTGCGACGTGAACAGTGACTAACTTGGCAGGGTTTTTAGAAGTATTGTCTGATGATTGCTTTGGGATTTGTACCATTCCTTGTTTAACCAAATAAGAGGCAGGGATAAGCAGGGACATTCTTTGTTTTCCCTTATTCTGTCAAGCTATGGCTACCCGAATGATGATCAAGCATTTCCTCGGCACAAGCTCTTGTAAAATCCACGAGTATCCCGCTCCAACAAACCTACTGGAGACCCGCTTCTTCTACTTACAGGTTAATAGACGATTTTATTTTGTGGTTGTTTTCTGGTCGCACTGCCATGACACGTAGTGTAAGTTGTCGCCTGCCAGAAAGAGAGTCAGCTTCCCCAAACACGACTGAGCACTGTGGCAAAGCTAAGTGTGCTGTGTGCTTGGTTGGCATCGTGGTAAAGCGTCGCGCGCGTGTGTGTGAACTATATTTTTTTTTCTTTTCGAGGACCATTCGTTAATTTTCGACGGACATGTGACTGCTGCTTGCGGGTAACTTTCACTTTACCTCTCCCGAATGTCTTATGACACGGACGGCTAACAAAACTTCCGCCGTCCATGAAAGTTCTCTCGCAGCGGCTCACGCAAGAATGAATGTCTGGAACTTTGACGACGAGAAAAAGGTGAATGGAGACGATGATAAACGTGGAGCAAGCTGCGACGCAGCTCAGAAGAAGTGACGAAAGAGATGGACGGAACAGCGAAAGGAGCACGTAGTCGCGGCGAACTCCAGACTGGATGAGACAGGGTCTGAACGAACCCGAGCAGCTGACCGCTTGCCTTGTAGCTGTCGTTCGACTCCCTCGCCTGCATCGGCCGGCTACACGAGCGCAACAGCTGCGTCTTAGAATGCCGCAGTGCTTCGCGGAAGGGAGGATTCGTGTGGAAGAATGAAGCGAGGACAGGCCCTAGCAGTATTACCAAGGGGGCAGCGGACTCTCTTCGACGACAGGCAGAGCTACAGCTTTGGTTGAAGGGACGTCTTTCCATCCCCCGGTGGTTCCGTTACCGAGAACCGAAGTTTGTCATCTGCAGCAGCAGCAGCAGCCTTTCTTCTTTCTTCGACTTGGCATTTATCTCTCGCTCGGCCCTTGCTCACTCCCTTTGCCCTCTCCATCTATTGTCTCGTTTTCCTTGTTTCTGGATGCCGACCCCGCTCCTCTTCTCCCATTCCTTGTGTCGTCGTTTACGGTCCTGGGGCGAATACTGGCAGTGACAGTGCCCGGCGGAGCACGGAATTCTGCGAAGCCACCACGGGGGAAAGAGACACGTATATCGGGTTTCACGCCGAGGGGACAAAGCGGAGTTCGAGAGAAGGAAGCGTCTGTCTGACGGAGCAGCTTGAGTTGGTCGGCTCGGCCCGTTCGCCGTTTCGTGACGAAGGCGCCGACCGCTTTTGACCCGCTGTTCCGCCTGCTGGTGTCTTTCGTCGCCTGGTGGCACACGGCGTTTCACACGGGCACGTTTTGTTCAGCACGGGGCACTTCTGTGCTTGCGCGTTTTGGTCTTTCTCCGAGAAAAGTCGTGTAACTGGCACTATTATCCGAATAGCTAGCTTCTTTCACAAGAAAAAAAGAAAAGTGCTGTGTGATCAGGCTTCTCATTCACAGCAAGGAATCTTCGTAGCCGCTTACTGCGAATGTGACAACGTTTCGCGTAATTTGGTCCAGAGTTATAGTTTTGATGGGGCGGCAACATCCGCGGTGACAGGGAGGTTAGCGTTGAAAACAATTGTTCACTTGTGAGATTACTTGCCCTTTTTCCTTTCTATTATATTCATCATGTGCTAACTCCGTGCTCTCTAACAAAGCGTTCTGTTAAATGTCTTGTAATCTTTTTTTGATCTCGCAAGGAGACACTAACAGTTTTCTCAGCCAGGTCAAGTACCTCGGAAGACGTGGTGCACCGTGGGGCACTCATTTGTGCTAAAGGTTTCCCGGAAAGCCTTTTGCAGTAACGGTCCTTTTCGGAGGCCTGCGCCGTTTTTTGCTGTACCCTCGCGCCCTGCGTGGCTTTTCTTCACTGTAGGGCTGGCGTTTCATTGCTCAGAGGGCAATTCGCGTTTTTATTGCCACTCACCGAAGGGCAGGGGAAGTGAGGGGTTGGCAGCCAGAAGGAGTCTAGTGAAAGATCACACAAAGGCACAAGTAACCCACTGATAAACAAAGAGAGCAAACGGAAGGCGTTCTGTCCCGATGCCTGCTGCGCCTCCAGACGCTTCCGCTTCGCCTTTGTTTCCGGCTTTGTTCGCTTATCTGCACCGTCAATCTCTTCTGTTTTTCGGCTAACGCCGGAGAGACCGAGGGCTTTTTCTGCGGACCCCTCCCAAAACCTCCGCTGCGACTCCTATTTCCCGTCGGCGCCTAGGCGTCGTTTCTCTTATTCTGTTTTATTGTTTTGACGTCCTCTTGTCTTTTCGTATTTGAACCTCGGGGCACCGCACGACGAGACAGACACACGAGAGAGCTGACGTAGAGTCGTAGGATTTGGCCCCGGCCTGGACCTAAACGCGGCAGTGCCGTATTGTGTCCCAGAACTCTGTCAGACAGGCGACTGGGCGGTCTCGGCGAGTGAAATGGCGGCAAGGGCGACCGCGTGTATATTTACCATGTGTTTGTTTCTGGGCGCTGACCGGATGCGTCTGGTGTTGTCTTCCGGTTCGAAAGTGGAGTGACGCGACACCGTGCGTGGCTGCAGGCTAGTGGCGTGTCGCCGCTCCCTTCTGAAGGTGAGACAAATGTTTCCCTTCAGTGTACCCAGCATCCGCCGCGACTGCAGCCTATAGCCAAGTCAAGACAACTTAGGACTGGGGCGCTGCGGTGTCGCGCAACATTTTTGGGATTCTGGAGGACCAGCGCTTAATTAGACGAAACCCAAGGAAAAGAGGGAAACGCACCATCCTTTTGCATTGCCTAAGCTCTGGTCTTCCAGAATCTGGGCTCGTAATCACTGAAAGCTCTTACGCTACATTTGTTCCTAAGAGCGAATTCCAGCCAATCCGAATGCTGTACGTATTGTTAACGAAGCTAATACGAAGCAGCTAATACCAAATTACATCTACGAACGAAAATGTTTGTGTATTCACCCCCTGAACAATATACTACGCCAATCGGCCCATGTTTCTACGTTATCGCTTAACATTATTCGAGGTCTTGCTAGATTGTAGCGGCTTGTCGAGTACAAGCAGTTCTGTACTGTGTATGTGTCTTAATTTGGACTGGGAATGAGTAGGCGGAAAACAAAGCTTTTCTTGTTGATGCGTTGTATAATGACATGGTAATATTTGCTCATTGGTGAGGAACTGCACCATGCGGGAATAAGGAATGCGTCGAATTGCGAAGGTAGTATGTCTCCTAAAGGCGAGTACGAGGTGCCAGTACGACACCGATCGGCCATGCGATTCGGGCCGCACTCGATCTAGTTTAGGATTTTGCAGCCTCTGGTAGAAATCGTGCGTTTTGTTGTGGCATGCTTTCGGCAAGCACTCGGCAGCTTAACCAAATATGGTGATGTTGTAGTACCTTGGAGCACGGAGTTCACAATAAATACAGCATACCATCTGCGAGAGGAGCAGTACGTGCAGTTTTTGCTGCACTTAATTGTGGTAAGTGTCGCCACTAGATCTCTTTGTTTTTTACCATTGCTTTAACGTCACCACTGCCCTTTCCAAGAGCAGCTCTCCGGGCTACCCATTTCAGTTTCGGTTCGAATGCAACGTTTTCTGCTTACTCAAGATTATTTTAGATGCTATGTCTCGCGTGAAAGCAGACGCAGATAATTTTGAAACACTTCTCTGACAGGACATATGTAATCTCGCGCCGGAGGTCACAGCTCTGACGTGACAGTATACATTGCCGTGGTGTTATAAGGAAACCAGGTATTTTCCTTCTTCACTCAACGCGGAAAGAAACCATCACTGCAATTGGATAGTAGCCTTAATCGAATTGCTGCGGCTGCGCGGCCTGGGAATGTTTGCCGGCCGACCACCGCAGCACCACTCATAAACGGCCACCAAGCGACCGCAACGCCATCTGTCGCCGCCGAGGCCCACGAATGATGGTGCTGCACGTGCGGGCTCGCGGTGCCCGGGCACTTCGGTCTCGTCCCAGCGGAGTCGTTGCTGGAGCGCCTGCCGCCGTGCGTCCGCCTTCATTCGATTAACCACCCGCACAACTACACTGGGTGTCTCGACCGCCCCTGCTCCCCGGATAACTAGAGACGCTTCGACGCCGAAGATTACAGGCAGTGCTCGAGAGGTTGGCTATACCCATAACGGGGACGGTCTTTTTTTCAGTACACGTGGGCCGAGACGGTTCTTTTTGCTCGTCCCTCGTTTCTGCCCGCCCCCGGTCGTTTTTGTCGTCGTTCCTATACCCTCCGTTGTCTTCCGAATCACAGCTCTTAACTATCCCAACGAATAAACGAGCGGGTGCGTACGCCTCGGCACGAGCCTGACTGTCGCTCGTTCCCGAGGTCTAACGGCAGAAAATGCGCATAAACGTAAATTATACCCGGTCGTCTGTCGACTGCTCGGCGCGTGCTGCCTGTCCTACGGACGCACGTCCACTTTTTTTTTTTTTTTTCTTTTCGGTTCAAACATGTGGAGTCAGCATTTCGCCGGAGGTAGGGAGTTGGTTAACATGAGAGCGAGTGCGTCCTTCTTACTTACGTCTTTTTTTTTTTATTCATGCTTTTAGCATAGGCGTTTTAAAACCTCCTTGGTGCAGACTAGACCGCCTGTGACGAGCGTGTAGTGCCGGTCGGCACAACTCTTGTGCTCGCTAACCGGCACCGTTCGGAGAACGTCGGCGTTCGCTGCCCTAGCGTAACATTACACCGCTGTTCTTTTATGCAACACATCTGACGCCACTTGTTACCATGATATAATACTTAGCCATAATACCGATGCCTATTAAAGGCGCTATCTCGCAGTCAACTGCGGCGTAACCAGCGGTCATTTGCCTACGAATTATTCGTCCGAACAGGCACTTGTACAGCGAGGGGCGGATGGTTACATACTGGCACTCGCATTCCCAGCTGCGCAAAGAAACACCGGAAACCAAGGGGCCTGGCATTGCTGTTCCAGAACATCGGTGCCAGTCGCCGTGAGCAGGGGTGGTTTGGGACGAGACGTAAACCGAGAAACAAAAGACGTGGCCGTCCGGTCCAGTTCACCGCGAGCAGTTCGTTTAAGCCAGCGCAGCAGCTATAGGGGGCCATCGTCGCTGCCGTACACCCTTCACCCGACACCGCGAAAGGGGAAATAGACAAAGCAAAAACACTAGAATGGGGAGGAGGAGGGCAGGTTTCGAAGTCGTCTCTCGCGGCAGCAACAACAAAGCGAATCCCGGGCCGCCCTAGGCGCGCCCGGACACTTAATCTCGCCGGCGAACGGCCGGCGGCGGCAGCGGCATGCCATCGCCGACGCGCTGACCGCTGCTGCTGCTGCAAGAATCGTCCCCCAGCGTGTGCGTATGTGTGTGTGTGTGTGTGCATAAATGCAGTTCAAGGCTCGAGTAATGGCCGGCCACCATTATTCTTTTGGAGCCCGGGCACCTTAATGCGTGCCGAGAGTTGTTCGATCGCTCGCGCGCCCGGTCGGACGACGCGCGCAGAGAGAGAAGAGAGCTGCCGATAATTGCGTCCCGGCACGGGCCGTAATTGCCGGCCCCAGTGATCGCGGCCCGCGGCGCGAGCGGTGGTGCGGTGCGGCGGCCGAATGCCACCGCGCACGGACCGCGAGCGCTGCTGCTACAGAGACAAGCAAGCGCTGACGACGACGACGACGCAATCGCTAATGCCTCATTACAATATTTTATCGTCCTCCGCGCGGCCCCCCGGAACAAAGGAGCGGACCCCCACCCCGCCGCGGGCGAAGACGAGGCGACGCCGTGGGGGCCGGCCATCTATTTATTCAGGACGGAGACGACGACGACAACGACGAGGAGGCTTCGGCAGCCGCCTCGCTGTACGGCCGTTCTGCGCCGCGCGAGTTTTTGCTTTCGTGTTTCGTTGTATACGCGTATAGGCGGTCTCTGCTCGCGCGCCCGCGCGCGCCGCCAATTTATGAACGGGCCCCTCACCGGAGACTCGGTGCTCTCTGCTCTGTGATCTCTCGTCGGGGCGAACTGGGGGCCATTCGTGCATCGAACTCGCGAGCACGCGCGTGCAAGCGGTGTGGCTGTCCGCGCATGTTTGTCACGTGTCTCCCTATCGGGACTGACTTGTGTGTATCGAATGTATTCGCGTATCGCGCGGCACCAAACGCTATAGCGTTGCCGCAACGAATAAGCAACGCCGCGAAAACCTTGCCTTTAGCGTTCCATCTCGTCGTGACCTACAAAAAGAGTGTTTGTTTTGAGAGAGCATTGACCCCTCCTTCCTCCCCCGTTTCTTGTTCTGACGCGGTTACATTATTTACGTTAAAATTTTCTACTTGTTACACCTTTGACGGCCAGCGGTCAAAGTACAGCCGTACATGCAGCTAGAAAGAGAAAAGGGAATGGCGATGATTAATGGGGTATTGTTGTGCAAGCGCCAGGGAAAGCCAAACAGCGCCAAAAATACACCGGTGTGGATGTGTGTCGATGGTGTGATCAATGTCAGTGTACATGTGACGCGGCTGTAAAAACATTCACTGTGAAGTGCGTAAATAATTTATGTAAATAAATATATGACAATGATGCATAGGGTGTACAATGATACGTTGGACGAAAATAAAAGATAGACTACTAAGGCGTGATCCACTAAAATGTGTCACTGTCAGTAGCACTACTGCCTCATCAGGGCCCTTCGAAAGTAAGTCCTGGGGGCGTAAACGGTACAAAACGCTACCACCGCAACAGCTGCCTCTCAAGAGAGGCCGTGCAACAAATGTTTTGGGCTGATAACATGTAGTAAGCTCATTTCATTGAAAAAAAATCTTAAAACTGATTTCGTGCTCAATAACGGTTCCTGCAACGACAGTAATCAGCTGCAGTTCGTTACGTTTGCGGTGTTATGCTTGACGCTGGAGTGTGTAATGGTCGAGGTAGAACGCTGCATAATTAGACTGTCAGCATGTTCAAGTGCAATACGCCACTGTGATAACGGGACCCTCGCGTTTTATGATAAAGTGATTGAGGGATTGATGATATGTTCTATATGTTTCCTATTTCTGTCTAGGTTCGCTGTTAGCCTTAACACTTATTCGTTAATTACAGATTCTAAGTCTGAGGATGTTTTCAGACACGTGCTTAGCCGACCATGCTTCGTCTTGCCGTCTCTTGCTTTATACTTCAAATACCCCTAACAAAGGACCAAGATGCAGAAGACACACACACACGCACACAGTGAAAATCATAGACCTTCTGTATAGTTTCCTGTATACGTATTTGACCACTAGTCGTCCCTAACTCCATTTTTGATCTCGATCTTGTAAAACGTCGTTACACTCACTCATCGCGGCGTATTTGTTTTTGCCATATCGAAGACAAAACATTTTCTTCCATATACGGTATGTTTTCAGTAAGTTGTGTATCTGTCGTGCACTGTGCATATTTCATATTTCGTTATACCCATCTGGAGTGTAGCATACATACTAGGCAAGCCTCTCGAAGATTCATTGAATAATCTGTCTCTCTTTCGTGCGGTCGCCGCTACTGCTTCAGATGCGTTTCTGCGAAGACGTTAGGGCGGTATTACATCTTGAGGTAAGAAACTGCATCATATACATCATCTATAATTCCAGTAGTGTATGGGACCCCTCGGTTACTAAGAGCTAATCCGGGCGACCTCAGGCCTTCCTCCGCCAACACGATAGGCGTGAATAGTTTCGATCATAGAACTTACGAAACCCGTTATACCATTAGCACTGCCCTGAAGCGTCACAGCTATAACTATAGCGTTGGACGGTTACGAGTTAGAGCGATCTTGATTTACCGTCGAGAGGTCAAAGACTTGTCTCAGCCCCCTTCCATATAGGAAATGCGACAGTGCCTTATTTAGGCAACTATAGTTTCGTGTCACCCTATACACCGCGAGCAAGAACGGAGCAGATTCAAGAGGAAAAAAAAAAAAAAAATACGCGGCCGCCAATTGCCCCTTCTATGAGGAACTGCCTGCGCCCACGTCTGGCCGCACGATTGTATAGATGCCTCTTTCGGCGCTTCACGCAGGTTCGCAGCTAGAGGGACGCGCGGTGAGCTGGTTATAAAAACCCCGACCGGAGGCTGCAATTACGTACCGGACGGTCGCTTATCGCGATGACCCGACTCGTCGCGGGCTTCTATGGAAAAGGTCAAGATTGAACAGTAGCCGCCAGCGGCTAGGCGGCGTTTCCACGTGGCCTCTGTGGCCTGCTAGTGGTGCCTGGCCACGCAACCTCTAATTAGCATCGCTCGCCAATCTGCATGCACCGGCTGTAATCATGCGCTGCACTTGTTTCGACCGCCGCGTCGACCCTTTATATGTTTTGTTTGTTTCCTCATAATCGCCGAAATTCATAGCCCGCCGACGATACCTTTGAAGAATGGACTCTCGCATCGAAACAAGGCAGGCCGCGAAAAGCGTGGGTCCTCACTTTTACGGCGGGACAGTCGCGGTGCAGCTGAATGTTCGTTGATTATGTATATTACGCGCTATTCAGCTAATACGTGCCGTCCTAGAAACTATGACGACGTAAAATGTATCTGTAACCTGCGCATTCGATGCTTCCAGTTGAAACGGGCCTACATTTCATCCTGAACGACTCTGCTTAAACATGGTCACCCATTATTGACGAGGACTATCCTGCTTCGCTCTAAATTATTTGAAGTGGGGAATAGAAGAGCAGTATATGGGGGAAGGGCCGGTGCCTCTGGCGACTGGGTCTCCAGCCACTGTTCATCGCCGATCTGCGTCGTAAACGTTGATCCGCTTTTAAGAAGATCTGGCAACATTCTTGAGCCTAAAGAAGTGTCCGGTTCGCGTATTACACATATACGGCACCATCTATGGGTGTCGCGCGATCACACTTCGCGTGTCACACTACGCAGTGCTACCGCACACTGCTATGCAGCATCCTTTCAGGGGCGCAATCCTGCGCGCTCAGCTTGCGCTGCAACCAATAGCGCACCAAAGGCTTCCAATCCTTGCATTCTTAGCTTTTTTTTTTCTCCGTCTTGTTGAAATTCAGTATCAATAACGTCTTTCGTATCGAATATCACACTTTTACCACTGTATTAAAATTATTTATTTATAAAAATCTTCTCGCGCGCTTTCATTTACCTATGCCGATGCGGTCAGCATTTTAGGCTCACTTTTAAACGTTGTTTTCTTCGTTTTTTATGCACCGGTACCGTCAACGTGGCACTCGCAACGGAACTGCCAGTATGTACGACAAAGCTCTAGGTTGGGGCATGTTTAAGATCTCGTGAACTATTTTCCGTGCGTGTGTTTACCTTTTATTGGCTAGATACTGTACTTTAAACTGTCGTAAACAATTGTGCAGACTGCGAAAAACAAACACGATTGTGTGACGTGAAAAACGTTTACTATACACGCAAGATATACGGGATCTATTGATTGAGTCACATTTTGGGAGCCCCTTGATGCATGTCTCCAAACCTCGTCATCCGATCCTGTAGGGTGATTCACTAGTCGCATCGGCGATCTGCTTGCAGCTGGGATCGCCATTCAATTTTTTTGGCCGACTCTATATGTACTTGCCGTTAAACAAAAGACGCGGCCGAGTTGTCCCGGTGTCGGTGATAAGTCGGTCCTGGCCAACTATACAATAGCCGATACACTGTGCTCGGGCCATGGGCGCATTCGCAGCCATGTATACGGATCGACAGCGCGACTTCGCCGTGGGGTCCTTCCCCTCTCGCTGGCCGCATTGAGATTACGAGCTGGAAATAGCCGGGCGCCGGTAAACAAAGGCCACTCTCGGACGCCGTGCACGCGCGAACACTGTCCAGGCGCTCTCCCCAAGAGCTGCTGCTTCTTCGCTGCAGCCGCTCCTTGATGCATGCACTCGGCGCTCGAGAGCTACGCGCCCGGAGTCCGGCAGCAGCTCCATCCGCGGACGTTGTCGAAGAGGAACACCACCCCCGGACGCTGTGTGGGCTTCTTCCTAGCTCGAGCACGTGGGCTTTCTCGTCTGTCCGGAGAACCGACGTCGTTTACCCCTCCTTCTGCTCGTTGTTAACCCGTGGCTGGTTCGCTTCCGGCTTTGTTCCGCCCCACCACGGGCGCGCGCTCTTCCGTTGTTTCCCTTGGGATATGCGCTTCCGTCTTGCTTGCACACTGCGAACGAACAATTCACTACGTGTCGCATACCTCCGGCGTGTACACTTACGGCGCCGCGGTTTATTAAAATGTTAGAGAGTTAGCTTTTCTAAGACGAAAATGTAGAATAGAGGGGCTTTATAACAACAGCACTGGTAGCGACATCTTCAGCCAGAACGCGGTAGACAAGTTTTCGTGTCTCGTATGGGTGTTCCTGTCCGAGAAAAATAAAGGAACGGCTGCACGTTAGCAATTACGTCACTGCAGACGCTTTACTTCAGCAGCCAAGTAGACTATGGTCGGTTACTGCAATAGTATAGCTGTGTGTCCTATCTAGTTAGGCTCTGCGCCACCAGGTGGCGCCACTAACCCAGCTGCACACGTTTACGTTCTGCTAACCTGGTGTTCCGCAAAAGGCAATGCGTTTACGGACAAGCTAAAACTGGGTAGTTTAGCCTGTCCGACCCTTTACGGAATTCCGGATTTACCGGAGATGTACATATGCAAGTAGTTGCTCTGGTAACAGCATCTTGTGGCGCGGAGTTTAACCAGAGAAGACGCAGATTCCTTACAGCAGTGACCTGCCGTATTTTATTTAGCTGCCGGTGTGAACCTTTGACAATGACGTAATCGCTAACATGCTGTCTTCTTTTAAAATTTCTTTCGACAAGAACACCCATTCGCCAAAAAAAAAAAAAAAAAAAAAAAACTCTCCTAACACGTTGTAGTTACAAAGCGTCACACTTAGAACGTTGCTACTAGTGTTGATACTGATGTCGACGCCTCCGGTATATAGCTCTGGATTCTGCAAAGGAAAATACATATACGAGCACGCTAAAACTCAATTTCTTATGTCTCAGGGAGGTTGATTCTATTTGTTAGTTTCACAGGTGTCAAACTTCCGGTACAAAAATGTTAGCTGTAGCAAAAAAAAAAAAAAAAAAAAGGTGTTTGTCTTTATGCAGCTCTTCTCGCCAGCGCTGTTCATCAGCTCGGCGCTTATGTCTTACCGTTAACATTTATAATTGTGATGCGTGAGGCGGAAGACAGGAACAACATTGCTTGTGGCAGCAGGATATGACACTGCGTTGAACCAATCTGGTCGGAACATTCGTTTCTTGCTATGTGCGACTATGTTATAGTTATGTGATGGTGCAAATGAGATAGCAGAGACATAACCATGAAAGTATTTCTGACTCCCGTATTATTGATATTATTATTTTGTGATACGACACGTACAAGTCCCTCACGCATTAATAAACAAATGCTTGAACACGGTGCCACAAGATATTGCTACCAGCGCAGATGTTTCCGTCTATATGCGTCTGCTATGCGACGGTAATACGGTAGCAGGAATAACCCCATATTGAAATAAAACTTAACAATGCGAGAACAGAGGAACAGCATAGTTCGCTCTGCACAAAGGGTTGGGCGCCCGCAAGCCTTATTTCATTGAAGTTCGAAAGACACCAATTGAGCTGTAGTAGAGGACGAAAGAGTTTGTGAAACGTTCTCAACCGCGCTAATACGAATGCTGCTTCAATAGAGGAGGAACGGATACGACACAAGGCTGAGAACACTCTGCTATGTCTTCTGTATTTTTTTCAAGTTGGGGTGGTGGTACTTGTCTAACGTCCGCACCAGCTTTGCTGTACATCCACATTCGCAGGGGGGAATGGAGGTGGATTTTTTTGTGGTTCCACAATAAAATCGTACTGTGACTGAGCAGCTCCTATAGCTGTTCACAGTTATATAGGGTATATCGCGAGAGTACGGGTTATCTTGATAGCCAAAATGCATCAGTGTATGCTAGGGCGGAGAGATTGTAACGCTATCTTTGTATTATCGTCAGACTGCGCGCGCTGTAAGCGTTTAAGGTTTTACTCTTGTTTGTTTGCCCTCGGACTGTATCGCTGCTGTTTTCGCTTCTCATTGTGAACACGTGTTCCTTGAAAGCCATCGCCAACAGTGGTTTCCGTCGCAGATGCCTTTTTATTTTTATTTTTCAAGTACTTCGTTGGCTCCGTCACCATCAGCTGTCAGGGGACATGTCTCAAAAGAGACGAGCTTTCTGTCACCGGTGACGCACGCCTGCCCCAATGCAACATCTTGCAAGACTAGGAGACGCTAATCTTTCTTAGCAGCTCTGCCGAACACCGCATGTGTGCTATTGTAAAAGAAAGTTTATGTAGGGCGAGAGTACCGATAAAGCGCGATTTCCATGAAACCTCTTGCGCGAACTCTCTGAAATATCCATACGTGCTGGTGTGGCATTCTTTCTTTTTTTTTTCACAACAAGCGTATACCCGCAGTGTGACCAGAAAACAGGCAATACATTGCAGAGTGGTCACAAACAGAATAACGTAAACATTTAAACGCTGCGCAGCTGAAGGGCTACCGAGAATAAGAATAAAATGCATTGTGGTAGTCACACAGAATTGTTTGCACACATGAGCACACACGTGCAGACGACATTTCTCACTACGGCGCACCGTGCGCAGGCATCTGGAGAATCCGTTTATTTCGTAACTCTCATGGTCCGTATGCTTTTTTTTTGTTGTACTTGTTTAAAGCTTGTTCTAGTTGTTCCAGTTTTCTTGACGATAATATCATATCATCATAATAAACAGGAACAGGAAACTTGGTGGACACTAAAGAGTCGACTGCGAGCACGAGTGATTAAGATGCGGGTGGTTCTGAAAAAAGCTGTCGACGTTTAAAAGCGTGCGGAAATGAGAGGTCTTCTCTGGTATAGTTCACGCGTGCATTGTTTGCACTTAGTCGATTGGTTGTATACTGTGAGATTTGCTGCACATCTCGTTAGTATAAAGGCAGCCCGATAGCCCGCAACATCGGTGTTTATGACTCTAGCTGTTTTGAAACAAACGAGATACGAAGTATACAGAAGAGCTAAGATAACGCGCAACAGCCACGCTCGCGACTCTGGATGCCTCGAAGAAACGGGTCAACTTATCAAGGCTACGAGCGTTAAGTGATGCGATAAGCTATTTCACGATAAAGAGCCCTCCTGGATTACGGTATAAGGCAGAAGGCGAAACAACAAACAGGCGCTCTTCAAAACGCGCGAGCCCGTCTTGTCAATGCGCCTTGACTTTCGATAAAGAGGTCGGCAGATAAGGAAGTATAACTTTTATCATCCGCCACCCATATCTTATCTACCTCCTACGGCGACCGTATCCCACGTCACACGGGATGAGCAGCCGGGGTTAAACCAATGAACAGATCACGCCCGGAGCCGCCTCTCGTGACGAGTTCTCAACGAGCGCACAGTTTAAGACGAACGCCAGCATTAATGAAAGGTAATGGGGGTGGGTCGCCGCAAAACGGTGTATATGCGCGCGCACGCTACACGCTTGCTGCAAGACTCCGTGCGTGAACTGTTGAAGAAGCAGCCGGCAGCTGCGCGCGCGCGCTTACACGCGCTTTCGCATCGCCAGTTCTGTCACGTACGGCATTAGGCGACCCGCTTGACCCCCTCTTGGTGAACGCGCGCGCGCGCGGTCCAGTCGTGACAAGACACCCCGTTTGGAGCCGTGCCGTGTGGTTCCGCTGCTCTTGTGGCGGTGTCGGGCCGCGATCTCGTCCCCCCGCTGCGCCGTACCAAATTGGGTGCCGTACCGTGCGCAATCCGTGCGCTGCAGCGTACGGACGCTCTCTTCCTCCCGCTTGTACGCAAATCCGCTCCGGGAGTGGTCACGCCGCGTCGTTGAACGGTGGAAAAGAAAGAAGAATAAAATATACGTACAGAGAGAAAATGAAGGGAAAAGACGGCCGCCGTGGCATTCAGTTTGACCCGGAGCTGTTTTGCTCGCTCAACACAAAAGCCGCCGCGACTTGCGGCGGCAGCGGCCACAACGGAGGAGGAGGATGGGGCAGGCACCTTCCATAATCGCCAATGAGCGTTGGACAGCGTTGTCGGAACACCTCTGGCTGCTGGACAAATGAAACTAACGTGTCGCCTCACCCAAGAGATGCCGCGCCGCTCCACCAACTGCGAAGCAAGAGCTATGCTTTTGATGCGGCCGGCTTCTTAGTTTTCTTTTGAAGTGTTCTACTATCGATCGATTCTTTAAAGCTCGTATGCCTCGCCTTCTTAATTTTTGTATGTACTGTCACGTGCTTCCTTTTTTCTTTCTTCTTTTTTGCGCCCTGCTGAACTGTCAAAGGGATGGTCGGCGAGCGCGGTTGGCGAACAGGAAGTTGTGATCGCTCTAATGGTGAATCTGCGCCCGTAGGGGCCATTCGGATTAAAAGGAACGCACGTCTCAGCCAGACGGAGCAGCCAATTAATAACTGCTAACTGACTCGCGGAGCCCGTTGGATGCTTTCTGTTGCGAAATGAACCCGTGACAGAGCGTGAAGGGAGGCGCCCGCAGCTTGTGTACGTAGTACTTCCGCATGTTCGTGAACGCCGTCAGCCGGAGAGGAGAGTAAGCGCAGAATCTTTAACCACGGCGTGCCAGTTATGCAACCGCGACTCTACGTTGAGAGCCCGTATCGAGAGCTCATGAAGGAGCGATTGAAAGCATGCGCAGTAAGACAAAAGTTGGTTGCAGGAGTGTTGAGTCAGATGGCGGGCCTCAGCGAAACTGAATTTCACGCGTTAGCAAAATCATGTTGTGTCAATCGATATGCTTTGAAGGCGCGACCGGTTTGCGAAGCGTTACGGGTTATGATGGTGATACTGGCGATGATGGTGATGGTGAAGAATAAGGTGACCTTTAGTGCGCCTGAGTTGCGCATGTGGGCCCGAATTTACGAAAACTTACGCCAGAATTTTTCGTAAGAAAGAATTTTAACCAATCCGGATGCCAGAAATATTATTACTGAAGGCGACCAGCCAATGGCAAGGTGAACTTACGAAAGAAAAGCTTTCTGAATCTGGCCCCCCTTTTCCAATCGCCGCTCCATCCCCATTCGTCGAACGTAGACACGTGGTTCGAAGAAGCAACAATGCAACAAGGAGAAGCCACCACTAAGGCACAGATAAACAAAGTTGGCCATGGCAGTGCCACCGCGTCATCATAGTTCGGCGCTTTCTGCGACGACCAATATCCAGACGACTGCTTCTGAAATTACGTTGTTCTTTGTGTTAGTGCAATAGTTGCACGGTAAACACATTTCTTGTCTTTTTTTTTTCTCATATTGCGAGCCCAGGTTTGCTTTTTGTCATGTTTTCCGGCCGATGGCGCCACCAGGCTTTGCGGTGGCGCCATCTGCATGGCTAGGGTGCAAAACTTGCGCCCACCCGATGCAAATGGGAAAGCCACATAATCACAATCATCAACTAAAGATCCAGCGCTAAGCGATGTCCCAGCACATTCAACGAGATATGTCTATTCGTTCAGGAAAAAGGAATCGAGCTACCATAGCTCATATGTGCATTTTAGCAATAAAATGGTCCGCTGTAGCGCCTGATAAAGCGGTTTAGACTGCGATAGTTCATTTCGCGACGAGCTTGCTCCTGCGAACGTGACGTGTGGCTTTACCTCAAAATATTGTTTCGTATTGCGCGCGAAATGGCGGTCTTTTGCTTACCCACGGCCTCCATGGAGTACGCGCGCGCGCTCGTACAACAAGCAAACCTGTGCCTTTTTGTTTTTTCATTTTACTTGAGTAAATGCTTATACCCCTGTCATTTGCAGTAAATGACATTCATACCGAATGTCATTGCGGTCTTGCGTTCCCAGTCTACACGGGTAAACAAAATGGCATTCGCAATTGATGGCAATGTTTATCGGCAGGCTGCTAACCTTACAAATCGTGCTTCTTGTTTACATATTTTCACCATATTGTTAGCAATACAATGGTAATCATAGGATGGGTATTTGAAGATATATTACATTTCGTTTTAACTTGTCGATTTTGTCATTTTTTGCCAAGCCCCTGCCGTCAAGGTTACACAAGTCGCGCGTGAATGAGTTCGGGAAACTCATTCAATTGGCGAATGCCATTAGCTGTGAATGTCATTCACTATGCCCGTGTAGAAGCAACAAAAATGGCATTAGCATGTAATCTCATTCGCTGCGAATGACATTACACGTGCCGTGTGACAGGGGTATTATTCCTCCTCCTTCTCCAGGGTGGCCGTGTCACGACTCTTCTCCCGTAAGAAGTATGTTGGCGTGCACGCCTGAAATGTTGAAAGGGGGCGAATGCAAGGACTGACCTCTCCACCCTGGCCGGTGAACAAAATTGGGGAGCTTGCAAATGCCTGGAATTTCGCACTATGCACGATGACTAGTGGGCCCAATGATACCATGGCCTATCCTGTCTCTGGCTGGCTTGCAGTCACGATGCACCCTGCAGGGGAGGGGGGGGGGGGGGGGGGCGAGATGTTCCGGACAAATTTCTCCATTAGTAAGTACTGTCAATTCTGTGAATATACCAAGTTATGCCTTTATACTTTTAGTCTCCCTGCTGTTAGATTCCATTTTTTTTTCTGACAATTTTTTTGAAGCGCAAACAAGAGACGAGACGGCACAAAAGGAAGATCAAACACCTCAAGCAGGTCAAGCGCCTGTCACTGTGTTGGACCTTCCTTTTGTGCTGTGTCTCTTGTTTCCGTTTCAAAAAAAAAAAAAAAAAAGTCATATGCGTGAACTTGGCCCACAGAAAGTTCTCCTAAAACATTCCATTTTGGTTACAGGCATCTTCTGGCCGCTGTTCAGGTGACAGCCGTCGCGTTCGGGTTATGGGAGATGCGTATGGAAGCAACAATGCTGGTGACATCTTTTGACGCATAGTCTGACGAGAGAGCACGATGACCAACCATATTTCACTTAACTGCTGCTCTAAAGCGTTTGTAGCGCCATAATCGGTAAACCAGCAGTCCTTTTCTGGTTTTCATTCAACGAGAACACTCATGCGATGCAAAATATTTTCATACGCATTGTAGTTTGACAAAGCGTTACAAGATTTCGCTATCAGCTTTGCTACAATAAACCCTCTCTATTCTCTACAAATGGGCTGTATGCTACAATCCCAGTGCCTTCCATGGCTCTGGTAACCAGATAGTTCGTGAACGGTAAGGAGCTTGCTGACCAGCCGAAACTCTCTATTGCCTACTATACACTTGCATACACTTCTGTAGAAATGTTAGGGCTTCCATCTTGTGAGAGCACTGGTGCTCTGTTCCGAATAACCATGCGTTTGACCCGTCGTTTCCGTTCCGGATAACCAGACACGAACATTTTTTTCTTTTTTTTTTTTTTTGCTGCGGTTTACTTTTCAAGCTAATAGACTGCAGGCGCCCTTCTTGTGGACCGGAAGGCCACCGGTGACGCGAGGTGCCCGCTTACTATAGACTCGTGCGAGGGCACACGCCCCACCCACACAGTTACAGTTATCTGCGAGTTTCCGGTGTTTGTTATCTCTCGAAGCTGAAACATGAATCCTTCGAACACAATGAGTCGCGGGAAGCGCCCTTAACGGGACACTTTCGATACACTGTCGACTAAAGATTTTGAGCTGCGAGAATAGTAGCGATGTGTACCGGATATATGTATGCCATTGGTTTTCTGAACGATAACGCACTGGGCTTTTCTCAAATTTTGCCGAAAGGAGGCGCTCGAGCGAAGAAATTGTCAGAACGTTTCGCGATTCTAGATCCGCCCGCATCCAATGTCCTCCTTCTTTGTATTATACTAAAGCGGATGTTGTATTCTCACGTGCGTCACTGTAGTTTGCGGCAAACCTAGTGGTGCAACCTGACTTCCTTATTGCGTCTAGGCATTCAGCGGCGCTAATTAACAGCAGTTTACAAATTTACTGTCCCAACGACCAACCAATTCAGTAGAGGTTTAGTTTGAGCCGCGAGTTACTTGCATACGACAAGGTCGCGGAGGAGGCGCAAGCAGCTCGCGTCTCAGCTACTCTTTTTCTTGGCATGTACGATGGACGCGGCAAACTCCTAGTTAGAATCTTTTAACTCGAATCCAATGTTCTAGATCCCCCCCCCCCCCTACCCCCCATTTATCGTGGATACATGCAATTCATCCTTGAAGTACATATACGTCGCTTGTTAAGCTGCTCGGACTTAGCGGACGCGCATATCGCATGTATATATCCTTTTTGTCGTTTCCCTGAAACCAGCGAGTCTGTTGGTCGCTGCGAGCGCGTTGAGGGGTGCCGGTATTGTCGAGGTAAATGCGTAGAAGCTGGTATTCGGTACCATTGTCGCGTGGGCAAGTCCTCTCCACAGGGGAAACGAATCACAATGGTCGAGTCCCGTACGACAGGGCTCGTTTTCTTCAAACACGAAGACATGTGGCTTTGTTCACCGCGCAGCGAATTGCTGCGTCGGGGCATCCCCTTTGGTCCTGTTCTCTTTTTCTTCGTCACCGTGTATGGCGGCGGCAACTGCAAGGGGGAGAGAGAGAAAAGGCCTGCAAGTCAGGCGAGGGGGCGAAGGTGAAGTGGCTAGGCGTGAAGTTATGGTTGCAATTTTTTTTTTCGTCCCCAGTCGGGGAGGGGATCCTTTATCGGCGATGACTGATTGATTTATGCATGCCAATTTGAGCTGACCTTGCCGAGAGGCCATCCCACCGTCGTTCTCTTATTTGAAAAATCATCTGTGCACAAGGCCGAAAAGCCGTGAAACCACATGTATGCGAACCGTGAAGTCAGCTCGCATCTGATCCGGGGAAAAAAAAAAAAATGACTGTTGTTCTTTGTGGCGCTTGGAAGGAAGAGGAGGATTCTGCCCACTCTCTCTCTTGTGCACGGCGCTTTAAGCACATATTCGGTGGCATGTTTCTTGGGCCAGATCTGCGTGGCGCAGTATACGATGGCGGTCGCGCAGAATCAGCTACTCCTTTATGGGTCCTACCTACAGCAACTTGGACAGTTTTGTGCCTCGAACGGATACCTCCGAGCCACGCGGATTTGCCCGAAGAGTGCGAACAGGCCTTTCAGGATTGACGCTATCGAAAGTGCGAGTATGTGGTTGTGTTACGTTGTCTGCATATATTGGGGAGCTTTAGCCATGCTGTAATACCGCGTACTGGAACGCACCGGCCAATATGCGCTAAGTCTTACCGTCCTTCGAAACGTAGCAGGTGCAAGACCGACGATTACTGTATTGGAGTACGAGATTATACGGCCACTTGGCAACCCTGAATAATTTCAGCCGCCCGGTAATGCGGTAATCATCTGCCTTGTGCCTGCCCTCTATTGTCGCCCAGTAATATATTACCGCTTGGAAGAAAGCGCGTTTTAGAATAGAATCACCTAGATGGTTCACTAAGGGAAACGTCGAGTGAAGAATTTGCTCGGGAATTGCCTATTCACCGATTGTATGTTAGCACTGCACACCTGGTTTTAGTTCGTTACACTTTCAGTCAGTGGAAGTTTTGCGTATAGTCCGCATTATGTGACGGTAATTGTTTGTGTACTTCTTGTGCACAGCCTCCTTTGTCTCGTGGTATGAGATAACAGCACGTATATATATATATATATATATATATATAAGCCGTAGCAGACCAGCACAGCGACTGCAATTCGGCGCGATAAGCACGTTATAAAAAAAAACTTCTTATTTTATCATTGCTGGCGTTTCTGTCGCATTAAAACCTTTGCGATAACACAAGTCGTGCAACGGTATCAATATCGTGTTGCCGGGGCTGTTGCGTCGACCTCAGGAGCGAGATTCGGTTTTGTGTAGAATGCTATCGGACTAAAAATGGTATCTTTTGGTTAACATTGTGCTCAAATCTATTAGTGTGACGAGTAATACGTGGCTACACTGCGAGTAGGCATGTGACGTAGCAGCAGTGCAACAACTGTCTTGGAGTGTTTGTGTGTTTTAGTGCAGTGTGTACTTTTGCGCTCTGAAGCGACGCGTTAAGATGAATTGTCAACTAGCCCATGTGCACGTGCTAGGTTTCATGACTTGTGATTGCTGCGAAAAAGCATGTACCACCGGTCACACTGTAACTACCAGCAGTTCCTGTTCACGGATGGTGCCGACTGAAATTCCCTGTTTTTTTTTTTTTTTTCTACCGTAAAAAGGACGCCCTTGCACATTTGGGCTTTGCATCTATTGTTGCCGGCACCAAGGATTGCTATGTACAGTGCGACCGTCGTATTCGCGCGTGCGCAGCAAAAGTTCGCGCGTTTCCGCCACTGTCGTTCCCTGTGCGCGGGGTCCTGACCGCGTATCGCACACCACGCGCAGAACAGAGCATAAGGGGGCTTGCGAGGGGGAGGGAGGAGGGGTTGGGGGTGCAGACAGAGCATGTCTGCCTGATCCGCTTTCTCCAGTCGCGGACACCAGCGCACAAACAAAAAGAAATGCAATGCGAAGCGCGCAATAAGAGCAGCCGCCAGCGCGATAACTAAAAGAACGGCCGTCTTGATGCCTCGCTGTTCTGTGTCGGCCCCGTCGTCTTGGCCATTATCGCGGTTTGGCGAGCGTATACTACGCGGCGAACGGGCCGCGGTTCTGCGGCGTCGACGTCCGGCCCACGAGTGTCTCACGTTTCGTCCCTTTTGTGCCTCGCAGACGCAGCTGGAGCAGGAGGGTCTGGCCAACCAGCATCAGCAGGAGGAGCTGCGGCGACAGCAAGAGCAACTGCTCGAGCAGCAGCAGAAGTTGCACGATTTGCAAGTGAGTTGTGCTCAGTGTTCTCAACTGTTCGCGCGGCTCGCCATGTTTGCTTGTCCCCCGAGCTTCCGTCTCGAGTCATTTGCATTCCCCCACCACCGGCGTTGTGTTTTGCGCGCGATGTGGCGAGTTGCGCGTCGCGATTGCCGAAGGGCGACGACGGGGTGAAAAAAAGAAAAGATTGTGCTCGCGGCCGCGCTTTACTGGTATATGCTACCACCGCGTGTTCGTTGTCGTGGCCCAAACCCGAGCTTCGGTCCGTCAGTCGATCCTTCGGGAGGGCTTGGCTTGATCGTGGCGAAGCCCTCGCGGTTGTGGTCGGTCGGCGGCCTCTGGGGTGGGCTTCTTATTTGTCCGCCCGCGTTGCGTGGTCTCCCCCTTCCCGTGACAAATGGTTTTTCGTCTCCCTAATGGCAGAATTATGCCCCCGCGAGCGGAGGCGCTAATTTCGAGGCCGCCATCCTTCATCTTCGGCCCAGTTGTTCTGTGTGCCCTTCTGCCGCAGCGGTGGCGGCAGCAGTTGTCGATGCAGTCCCGCCGTGGTTCGCGGTGCGGTGCCTCCCCACCTTCCCTTCCACCGACACCTATTGATTCGATACGCCGCTGGCTGCAGCGTGCTACCGCGGGCTCTTTCGCCACGCACGCGCTGTCGCCGCTTGCGAGGAGACCGCGCGCGTGCGCTCGCGTGGATGCGTGCAGTTCCTGCGTGCACGCGGCCGACCCACTGCTCTTTGGCAGCCGCGTAAGGCTGTGCTGCGAGCCCCGTGCCACACCCACGTTCAGCGCCCCAATAGTTTAGGATGTTCGTTGATTGATACACACTAACGTTGATCACGCGGAGATGGTCGCCATTTAGTGCTGAACTCACCTCGATGTCGAGGTTGGCCAAAACGAAGCAGCGCTGTGTGTGCGTTATTACAGAGATTTGGTGCCGTTCTGACGCCTATCGTTCATGCTGTGTTGCTTGGCAAGCAACGAGCTGCCGGAAAACGGCCGCAAGGCGTAGTGTGACCGTCGCTGGAACCATATATAGATGTCGATGCGATGGTTCTGGAACTGCTGACAGCTATTTCTTTCGGAGGTTGAGTTCTGCGTGTATGTTGTGTGGTAGGGTGGGGGCAGGTGGAGACTCGAGAGATAAACCGAGGTAATAGAAAAGCGCCGAATTTTAAAATTTTCTGTTAACAAAGGATGAGCCGTTGGCAAAAGTCTAGTTCCGAGAACTGCACGTTCAGGAGCAGTTGACGGAAAGCTGCATCCTTGACCGCCTTTGCCTCAAGTTAACAGGGAACAGCTTTATAAACCTCGAACAGAACGACAGGTACAACACGCTTATCTGTTTCCCACTAGGGATTTCTGCGCTACTGTGACGTTGAACGAGAACTCTGCACGTATTTTGCTTCATCCCAAGCAACGCAGCGTTGCATTAATAGTCTCGACTCCAGAAATACTATTTCTCGGTACGTTTCGGTGCTCGTGCGCGCATGTTGGCAGCTAAGCACTCTCCTTTCCATGTTCGCGAAGCACAGAACAGCTAACACCATGCGGAACGAAAAATCAAGAAGAAAGCCGATGGCAGTTACACTTCACCGCATGCAGTTGTTTCTTGAGCCCTAGTTGACGCCCACTTAAGGGCCAAGGCGTTGATAAGCTTTAGTTCACCGCTGAAAAATGAAACCGCATATGTTTGTCACAAATGCGTACAAAAAATACATTTGTGTATCGCGCGCGCGTTATGTGCATTGCCCACCTCTACCCGACTCCCTCCACTTCAGGCGCGGCTCAGTGGTCAGTACATGGCCGCGGCTTCGGTGTCCAAAGGATTTCTGCTGATGCCCATGCTGGAGGCCGCACTGCCCCGGGTGCCAGCGAGGCCCGTCTCGTCGCCCACGGCCGCGCATACACCGCCCACGGTAAAAATTTTAGGCGCACGCGCTTGGCAGTTGAGCACGGACGTTCTTCCCGCACGTTTCCCTCGCACCGTTGTCTTGTCTGACGTCCATGGCATGCGTGGTTTACCCGTTTGCTTGCTCCGGCATGATCGCGTTGTCTGTCCGTAACGCTCTGTATACAATTGCTCTATGAAATGTGTTTGTGGCAGGCAGTAGCCGGACGTATGCAGTACTGTGTAGATGCACCCTGTCCCGTCGTCTTCCTTGTTTTAATACTACTTTGTGCTCGTCTTCATGCACCGTCGTCCAAGAACTTACTTTACTTCGCTATGTACGGAAGTTGACTGAAGTTGACTGCGTTCACTCCGTGTTTTACGGTGAATGTGGTACGGTGTGTTGTGCGGGAATGTTGAGAGATTGGACGCCTATTCACGGCATTTTTTTTTTTTTTTGAGCATGTAGAGGGCGTAGCGCATCGCATGGCAGCGTGGGCATGTCTGTGAACGAGCTAGCTCTCGAAATTACGTGGTTTGACGGCATTATAAACTTGCATTACAGATGACTCTTAAGAGTTAACGCTTAGTTCAATCGTAATTATGAAATTTGATGGGCGCTATTATTGAATAGAAGTGCAAGAAGCGTTGTCATATCCGTATTGTATTTGATGTAACTTTCTCTTTTGCTGCAGTTTGCATGTAGCGTGAGGGTTCTGACTTGCGTGATACTTTCTTTCGGGGGCACGTGTAATGCTGGCGACTTGCACTCCTATTTTCTAGGCATAACAATGACGCCAGTTGTCCATCACATCGGTTGGCCCGCCCTCTCTGTGGCTATCAGTGACACCAGTTACCCGTCACATGAGCATACAGTTGTCCACAGTATTACAGTTGAGATCGTTAAACGTAACAGGGGAAGGGCCTCGTGAACATTCATGAAGTCATGCTCAGTTCCTCACTTCTTGCTTTTTATGACACACCAAACCGCGCGAAGCGATACCGCGCGATCTTTCCCCGTAACAATATACATATAAATTCACTGAGGCTACAGGGCGAGACCGCGTGCTTGACGATTAGGTCGTTATGCCCCGCGCCATAGCGCGACACATTTATAATGACCTTTCGCTTTACTGTTTCTGTCTTTCCGTGCGATGGTCTGCGGCTGAGTTGTAAACATACCTAGGTGCTAAATCACTGAAACCAGTGTAAAGTGCGCGGCCGTGCTATGGGATTGCAATGGAGTGCAGCGCACAGTCGTAAACCATGCATATACAGCGAATGTCGCGGTGGGCGTTTCGACCGCGTCTCTTGCCGCTTGTCATGACGACATCCGCCCCTTCGCCGTAAAGGCCGAATGTCGAAACACTGCGTAAGGTCCGCTATAGCTGTAGGTCGTATTCACTAAAGGGGCACCTCTAAAGACGTAAACAGTGAGCGGAATTCCGCGCAGACTACTATATACATATAACTGCACGCCCGCTCTCCGCAGTCTTACACTCCCAATCATAGGGACTAGAATAATATATATACTGGGGCCCGTATAACGTTCTTCCTTAGAATACAACTCTTGATGATCGCCCCCGATATGGATCAGGGACGTTCCTTTATCGGTGTTCTGTCGATAAAAGGACGTCGAGACGGCCAGAAGTGGCCTGCTGGGGCCGTCTCGCCTCTCTGCTCACTGCAGCGCAGCGCGGAGGAATTTCAAGCTTCGCCGCGGAGATCTCAATCGGGCATCGTATAAACCCCGTGCCGTGGTCAGTTGCGATGGTCGTGTCCTCCTGCTTTGCCTCGCGAAAGCCTCGCCGCTGCAGCCCCGCGGAGGGACATCGTGGGCGGTGTTTCACGGCGGCGCGGTTAAAACGAGTCCAGCTATGTTGTAGCTTGACCGATCGAGGGCCACGGACATTGTCTGCAGGCGGTGACGCAAACTGGCGAAAGAAGAGTGGTACCCTTCCTCGGATAGGTCGTTCGGCCGTTAGGTGGCGGCGTCGTATACGATGGCGATCTGGAAGAAAGCGAACGAAAAACGACAATGAACTTCTCGGCTGCAGATAGCGTTGGTGCACAGTTGACCGGTGAACCTGCGCTATATTCCCCCCTCGGAACGACCAATAAATCATGGGAACGCGGTGCAAGCTCTGGTGGCCACGGCAGGTTACTGGGCCGAGATTTATTCTTCACTGTCCAGCCCGGTTGGGGAGCGTGCTGCCAAGCGGGGGCTGTAAAGGTGCCCAAAGCGAGACCGGTGCAGGGATTGTTTCTTTTTCGTCCAGAATACTACATTCGTGGTTGTGAGTGAGCGTCAAAAGGGAGCTTGTACGTGCACTTCTCAGCGGAGGCGTCTGTGTGTGAAGAGAAGTGAAATAGAGAGAGAGAGAGAAAAGGAAAGCTTAACTAAGAGAAAGGCTGAGAGGTCTCGGCCGCTGAAGTATCCCTCTGCCCTTCTATACTCTGTGCTGGTGATAGAGGAACGCGTGGAGGGGGGGGGGGGGGGGAGCGCTTGAGGAGGCAGGAGTAGCGATGATGATGTAGTATGACGAGCTAAGGAGTACTCGCAGTACAGTGTACAAACATGCGCAATTTCTTCGGTAAGTTCACTGGCAAAAATGTATTGCGCACACTGACGCAACTTGCCATGGCTGCGCGCCTAGACTCCTGTCTGGTTCGTTAGAATTAGTGAGTCTATCTTAGCTGCTTTGAACACGAAAAAAAAATTGTAAAAATTATAGTTCGTGGAGGTTTACATCCGCTACCTGGGACCTTACCTGCCAACATTGCATAATTTTTCATGAAGTTTACGAACTGGGCCTCGCTTTACGATTTTACAAAGGTAGCGTCGACTTTAAAAAATAAATAAATTATAAAGTCTGCTCGGGAAAATGGTTAAAGATGTTGAAAGAGTGGAAGTGCAAGTGCACAAGAAAAACTTACGCAAAAAAAAAAAAAAATAAACGAGCGACCAAAAAAAAAAAATTGTGATGGTACTTGCGGTGCCTTTTTTGTGGCAGCGCAATATCCTGGATCTGTACCTGATCCGAGCAAGTGTATTCAGACAAATTCCTAAAGGAGGCGAAATTGACAGCGGAAATGTCTCCGCAATAACCATAGAAGTATTCTTCTTAATCTCCTACTGTTCCATGTTTGCTGCTGCTTGTGTTATTAGTTCACAAATTATGTGCGTTTACGATAAATAAATCTATAAATTCTTGAGTTTAACGTGCCATATTCAAGATATGATTATGAGGCATGCCGTAATGGGGGACTCCGCATTAATTTCTACTACCTGGGGTTCTTTAAATTGCGCCAAATGCACGGTATCTACGGCCGTTTTTTGTATTTCGCCACCATCGAAATGCGGCCGCGGCGGCCGGGATTTGATGCCGCGACCGTATGTTAATTTGGTGTTAAGGTAGTCCCGAAACGCTGCCCTAACGTAAGTGACATGATCGTGACGTCATGACACCGAGCAAAATTTGCTGATGTCGTGAAGCAATAAAATTAGATATGATGTCCTTGCTTGTGAAATGACAGACAGAAGTGCGGCGTGCGTGCAGCACCAGCGATCGAAAGAACAGAGTTGGGCAATGTATCATGACGTCATAGCGTATCCACGCCCATGATACCGAAAACGAAAATAGGCTGGTATTCACACGAAAGTTCTTACAATAGAACAGTTCGTAAGAGAAAATTCCTACGAATCATGATGGTGGACATTTTATTAGCGAAGGCTACCGGTCCATGGCAAAGGGCATTTCCAAAAGTAAAGCTTTGTGGTTTCGGCCCCTCGTTTGTAGGAACAAGTGTTTTAGCAATTAATTTAGGGGGCTATGAGGCCTGCCAGTAGTACTACTACTAGTAGTATTGTTGTATAGTATTTCGAGGTTTTCCGTAGCCTCCTTTTTATACAAAAAGAAAGACAAGTCGAAAAGGTCGCGTCAGTACTCCCTGGATAGCTACCTCGCCGGACTCGCGTCGTCGTCCCCGTTACCACATTTGCGGAGAAGGCTGTGGCTTCCGGCGCGCTCATTATTATTATTTTTTTTTCATTTTTTTTTTTTTTGAGACGGCGCTTTGCCTTTCATCCGCGCGTTTGTCCTTTCGTGCGCGTGGAGGGTGCTCTCTCGTTACCGCCGATCATAAACATTGAGGAACCCGGCGGCAGATGGGTCGCACGAAACGCAACCAGTCCGAAGAAGCGCCATCATCATGCATCACCCGCCGGTGTCAGCTTTCACCGGTGCTTTTGTTTGGCTCGCCCGCGATGCTGGGCGCCTGAATGGCCTTCAGTCAGTCATGCACAGCAACTCGGCCGTCTCTGTCTCTTTAGCGAGTCTTTTCTTTCTTGTTTTCTTTCTTGCTAGTCCACTTTTTCCTTCCATCTCCCCTGTGTCCTTTGCTTACTATTTCTGGGACGCCATGGCTCGTTATTATTTCGCTTTTCTTTTCGTTGTCAGTGGCTGCTGACGTTTACGATGAGGCGGCGATGAAAGCTCTTTCTTGTGTTTGCGGTCCGTTGCTGGGAATATCAGCTTTCTCTTCGCTTTTCGAGCGTGACCTGACGCCAGACTTTTCTTCTAAGTAGAAAGCCGCCGAAATTCTGCACCTGCTCAATCTTTTATGCGCCCGTTACTTACCTATCTATGTATATATGCCCGCTCGGAGCTGGTTTTGTTTCGGCTCCGGTATGACGTTCCGTCTTCCAGGCCCTTTATTGTAGCTGCCACCCTTCCATTCTCTCGGAATATTGCGCCATATACAAAGCCTCGTTTTCGCTGTATTAGAGGGGAGGCTGAAGTCAAGAGTTCCCGTAGCGGCATAGTATATACAATCATTTGACTATTCACGAAAAGTTGCGCGGGTCGTCAAACGCATTAGGAACATAGTTACCCTTTCGGTTTTAAGATAGCCCACGGGTAAGGTCTTGTATTCGAGGAACAAACATTTTATCATGTCCTAAATCGCTTACTTTGTCGCAAACGATCAGGATGCCTGGTCGGTCTGCCCGCCATAATCCCTAACTCCCTAAGATGTGCTTGACACTCTTTCGACCCCGATTGTTTCCTTATATCATCTACGCTGCGTGTGAGCGCAACTTTACTAAATTATTATGTCCCATTCGCCTTCTGTGTAGCCTCTAATCTACCGATACTTTGCCTCACGAGCTCCGTGCAGTGCAGTGAAGGACTGTGTCAGGCCATTGGTTGCGGAAGCCGGAAGCGTGTTTCAGCGTATAGGGAGGAAGGTTTGCTCTTATTTTACCCTACAAATGCTTCCGCGAAGCTTTCGTCCAGTTTATGTCCAAGGTCAAGCGAAAACAGATTAACCTAGGTTACAAGATTGACATGTTGCTCCAAGTGAACACAATAAAAATGCGGGGGAAAAAAAGAGGCACTCCAGTTACATTTACTTTTGCCAAAAAGCGAGCGCTTCATTCTATTTTTCGGCTCGAAAGGGGACATACACGCTACACCTGACTTCAAAGTATTCACCTGATACCTTTTGTTCTCGCAACACCGCTGCACACACCACACACACACACACACACACACACACACCACACACACACACACACAACACACACCACACACACACACACACACACACACCACCACTCCCAAAGAGAGATAGATAGTGAAGCCATGGGACCGCGTAATGTAGCCGGAAGACCGGGAGAGGGCAAGCCTACCTGCCAAGCGAAACGGAAACAAAGAAATGCAAAAACCCCAGAGCACGCGTCCGGCGACTGGTCGGAAGCCGCATTGCTCCGGCAGCTAATATATTATTATGAGGTTTATAGAAGATATATATGTGATAAATATATGTCATATAGTATATGTATATAGAGATATGTATTATATATAATATATATGTCATTATTATGTATATATTATATATATGTATATATAAATATATGTAGTATATATGTATTATATATATATGTATATAATATATATTGTATATATTATTATAATATATATGTATATTATATATATATTATATATGCGCCACGAGATGCGCCGCTCCTTGAAAGAGAATGCGTGCTCGGATGAGAACACCCTTCCCCACTGAGAGCGACGAAACGAGGCACGAGATGAACACGGTGAGAGAACCGCGCGTGGGGCTAGGAATCCTGCGGCATATATAGGTAACCGCAGCACCCGGGGAGGACAAGAAATACGGCCATAGACGAAGACGGTAAATCAGAGGCACGCCGCAGGGCGGCTGTGCGGGAAGAGGGGGGGGGGGGGGGGGGGGGCAAAATACGGGGACCAGCAAATAGTACCGAGGAGGGCAAGCGGCGGAATCAAAGGTTCCGCCTGCATAAGTGGCGGGGGAAATCGCGCAGTTTCCTCCCTGCCGCCGAAAGGTTTGGAGAACGGAGGTGGCCCGATAATGCCGTATAAAACGCGGCATCGCCAGCACTCTAGTGAGGGGTGTGTTTGTGTGTAGGGAGGGGGGGGGGGGGGATCCTTTCCGGCCACCCACCGCTTTCTTCCCCATTGTTGACGAGTTCCGCGTTTTTGGCCGATTAATATTTAATGGCCTAATGCGGGCCCGATTGAATAATGAAGCAAACCGGCGCCTCCTGCTGACCCCAAGCTGTCTTCCTGCTTCTCTCTCTCCCTCTCTAGAGGGAGAGTGTGTGTATATGAGAATCGAGGCCCCGGCGGGCGTTCATCGAGAATGCATGTACTGCATACCTTGCGGCTGACGCCGCAGAGCTTGCGCGCCTGCGTGCGTTAGTGCTATAGTGTTTGGGCAACAGTTAGAGACGATTGTGCTACTGCGTTTGAGACAAAGCTTTGTGTGTTTAGTTATCGACTGTCCCCTTTTTGTAGGTATACATGCTGTGGATAGGTGGAAAGGCAACTGGGATATATTCGTTTCCGGAAGACGTGAGGGGCGGATTTCATGGACTCGGGAGATTTATTCGGTGGCATTCTTTGTATCTGACTTGCCGGCCGTATTGTCTGAGCAGCCGTCCGTCATGTAATGGCGCGCTTCGTGGTCCGTATATTATTTTTTTTTCATACTGTAGGGATTTGTGGGAGTAAGCGCTGTTAATAATCATGCCAGCGAAGTACTGCGACGTTCGTTGGATATCTCGCTGTCGATAAAAGAGAGAGAGTCGTCGTAAGCTTCTAAGAAATCAGGACCTGCATTTACAAAGCAATTCGTACGGCCAGAACAGTTATGAGCACGTGACGAGCAATCGTGTTAGCGAACAGTGGAGACGGGTTACGAATTAAAGAACTCATTTGATCGAAAGAGATGTGGTTTGTTCATTCGACACATCTGTTGTCAGCATTATCGCTTCCGTCGTTACCCGAAGAGACAGTCTTTCTGTGGCCTAGCAGAAATTGACGCGGCTTATTAGTGCACAGGCAAAGTGCACGCCGCCGTATCAGTACGAAAAATACACCCATATATCCGTCGTGTATTTTTTTTTTTTTTTGACGAATTCTTTCACACCCCGGAAGTGTCGAGTTTTTCGGTGCACCTAACTCTGGCCGACAGCACAACGGTACTGGCCTTAGATTGGTCGCTATACTTTGGATTTTCTTTGTGCCGGTGTCAATCTCGGTCCGTCGTTTGTTTTCTCTTGTCCCGGTGTGAGACAGTTGTGGCCTTCTCCATGCAACGCCCACGCAGAGCGATCGCTCAAGAGGTACATACTTTTTTTTTTTTTTTTTGCTACCTTTCCAGCTGAGCAGCCAGCTTGCTTCAATACAGCAAAGAAAAAAAAATACCGAGAGGCGAATGGCGGCACAACGAAGACGAATAGACGAAGCAGTGAAAGAGTGCGACGCCAAAGGAAGCACCGGCAGAAACAAAAGATGACGCGAAAGAGAAAAGGTAGAAGAAAAGAACCCCTGACGGAGGAGGGAGGCAGACATGTCGAACTGTCGAAGTGTCAACGCTCGGGGCAGTCGCCGCCGCTGGCGTGTGCTTATCGATGCCTTCACGTCTATCCCCCCTCCACCGCCCACACCTTAAGATCCCGTGCACGGGGCGCTCCTCTCTTCTCGTCAGCATCACCGTCACCTCGAAAGCTGTTTTTGTTTCTTTGCTTCCAGGCCCGGCTCAGTTTAGCCTACACACGCGCCTCTCTTCTGTGATACGCACCCTGGCAAGACTTTCTTTCTTGTTTCTTGTTCTCCGTCTTTTTTTTTTTTTCTCTCTCTTTACGCTTGCGTTTTGTCTTGGCTGGTGCGCCGTCCCTTCAGCCGCTGTGTTTTTTTGTCGCCCGCCCGCCCCTGGCTGCTCCCAACACTTTTCTCCCCGATTTTCGGACGCGCGCGCGCGATTCTCGAAATAGCGATGCCGCCGCCATCGCCGCGAACGTTGACAAGAAAAATGGCCCGTCGCGCGCGGACGTCGTCCGCTATAGCTGCGCGACTTTTCGGCGCGCAGCCCCACGTGGGAGGGAAGAGCAGCCACCACTGCTGCCGTACGGAGCCCGCTTAAACCTTCCGTTTTTCTTCCTCCACCCCATCCCACCCGAGTCATTTTGGCTCCTTTTGTTTCTGTTGCCGAGAAGCGGCCAGGGTCTCCCCGGCTAATGCGACGCGACCGCATTTTGCAACGTGCCGACGCGACTCCAGCTGCTTTGGCGATCCCCTCTAACCCCCCCTCCTAACACCCCCACGCACTCCCCACTAACACACGCCGGTCGGTGACTTCACCGTTACACAACTTTCGGAGCTTCCCGGCTAAGAACTATCACTCCTGCGAAAACACTGTTGTTGGTTCTGTAATTTCATAAGCTGCAGCATGCTGCGCTACGCTCCATCTGATCTGTCGGGCCGAGCGTGGAAGTTTCTTAAAAACTGTTTGGATGCGGTCGTACGACGGATTCAATGGTTCAAGTAGCTTCAATAAACGCGGGAATAATTTTTTTAGCTGTCTTATCACGCCTTGCACACAATCGCCTCATCCCGTCGATGTTGTCTTCTCACGCAGTGCTCAATGGACGTTCTAGATTGCCATATAATATAGACTGCCCTATATCGAGACGCCTTCTGCAACGAAGCAGCGTATGCACTTTCACCGCCTGCCCCCCCCCCCCCCCCCCCGCCCCCATTTCTTTTTCACGTTCGTCCTTGAAGAGCTGTATCTCCGCCATTGATGTTGATCAAAAGAATCCCATATTTACTGCCCCCGTGCTCACTGGCTCGCCGCCCACGGAGGCTTCTTTCGGGACGATTTAGTACGTTTTACGTGCATGGCTCGAGAAATTGGGGAAAGGGGAAGTAAAGAGGATATGTGAAGCTTACTAGAGGAAGCCACGAAGCGTATAGAGAACAGGGCTTGGGGATGTAGAGAATAAGAAATAGCCGATGAAAAGAAAAAAAAATAGAAAAGAGAGACAAGAAACAGACTGCAGGTAGGTCGTGATTAGATCAGCGCAAAGCGGTCCGTCTCGTCGGAGATGAATAAGTGAGAAGGCGTCCGCCGAGAATAAGAGAGGCGCTCTCGCGCCGCGCGGGTCTCACAAAAGGCGCGGACCGACTGCGCGTGGCCCGGACCAGCTGCTGGCTGCCTGCGAGCACTTAGCTCTCTGCCGCCGCCGGTCCTGGGGCCGCCACGCGTTCTACTGTGGCGGCGATAGAAAAAAGGGAACGCATCTTCCGCGAATGCGGACAACGGCGCGCGCAAGGTGGTGCCGTATCAAATATGCAGCCGCCGCCGCCGCCTCCCACTCGCAACACAATTCAATTGTAACCGGCCGTGAGCTCACGGCCGATTGGTGAAAAACACTCTGCATGCGCTTTAGCATATGAAGAAGTCGAGACGGAGCGTACACTCGGCGCGTGCGGTACAAGAAACAGATTCGGGCGTGCGCGCGATACGTCGGCGTCGACTCTGCTTGATCGTGACCGCGTTAGAGATATCGCAGACAAAAAAAAAAAAAAAAAAGAATCGCGAATAAACGCGATGTGAGATCTGCAAACCGCTGTGCTGTGTCGAAAGTACACAAGGCTGCTTATACACTCTGTACGACGCACACCCTTGGTCGATTAGGTGACATGCCTGTAAATATACAGCCATGAACATCTTACCGTGTGTGTCCGGAGGTAACTTCGGTCCAATGCGGTCCTCGTATGACGGCCGTCCTCACACACCCCAAGTGCCGTGAGCTCTACAGAGTGAACATAATTTTCCGTTACTCTAGAGCGCTGCGAGTGCCTCTATATAACACCGCTTGCCGGCGACGTTGGCCAAACTACTAGTTGTTTGCCCGTTCGTTTGACGGATGCCTTGCAGGCACAGCTTTCTTGCAACTATGTTCGCGTGTTGTGACCTCCACTGTACAACGTATGTTGAGCACCACTGCGCCTGTATGTGTGCCTGTTTGCGAACGCTACGAACGTACATGATGGTCATGCCGTTCGAGCGTCCAGCCGCCGCAGTATTTGGAGAGGTGATTTTCGCTGCAAGTCAGGCATTCCCGACGTATCGCCCTTCGGGGATATCACTTACGGTGCGCGATGATTGATGAAGTCGCTGACAGCACGCCCGTCGATCCAGTTGGAAGATCGCTCAGAGCATGAAAGTGGAATTATCCCCGAAAAGATTATCGACCGCTGGTGTAAACCCACTTGAGTTTGTAACGAGTTGTATATATGTTTATGCGAGGAGGCAGGCCCAAGCAGTCCGGGTACACATCACCGCAGTGTGTTGAAGATTCATCCTAGGGCGTATACGCTCGTACCAGACCGCTGTAAGAAAAGTCAGGTTCACAACCTTGAACACTGAATCACATTCTAAGGTTTCTGTTCGGGCTCAGGGTTCAGAACATTCAGGAACTCTAATTACCTGGAAGACGTTAAGGGAAGCGGATACAGTCACAAGAACCGCTATGGTGTTATTTCAGCATACACCACCTATAGCCATTGTGCTTCTTGCGCGTGGCACTCGGCGAGTGTGCCATGGCTGAGGCCATTATGATGGATGCTTTATATTGCAATGAGACGGGAGAAGCTGGCAACAATGTAAGACAAGCTGAACCACTTTCACTGATCCTCTTCGATATCCACTCGCGTTCCCAGGCGGCCATGTCTCCGCTGCAGCCATGGGTGACCGGCGCGGCGCCGCTGCTGCCACTCTCTGGCAGTCCACTAACGCCTGCCGTGCGGCTGGTGCACGGCGGAGGAGGGGGTCCTGGTAACTCCTGTTCGGGCAACCGGACGCCCACGCCCAGCGCTGCGGCACCGGACCCGGCACCCGACCTCGACACGCCGCTCAACCTCAGCAAACCCCGAGGAAGCTCGTCGGGCAGCACTGCCAGCAGGTATGCGCTCGCGGACTTGCACGTGTGCCATACAAACTGACACCCTCTCCCTTTTGTTGCCCCGTCTCCTCTCTCTTTCACCCATGTTAATTCGGGGAAATGGCGATTTGCAATGTTTTCCTTTTCCTTTATTTATTTACGCATGTTCTCATAATCACTCCCACAATCATGTTTATGTACGGTGGTCGTGCTGTATGTTGCGGAACAAAGAAAAAAGAAAGACACACAAACAACAGCCAAATCAGCATCTTTGCATAAATGCTGTGTTTGACAGGTGCTGCTATTGTTTAGTGCTTTGTGTTCACGTGCAAATCAATTGAATCACTTATGATCTTGAGCACTTCATATTGAATCTAGCAGCTTCTGTCATGTTATGCTTTCTTTGCATTACTACGTACAAGTGTTCTGTATAGGGTTGAGATGGTTTACGTGCACCCAGACATCGGAATTTCAGACACATTAGGGCACTCAATGATGGAGGTACCCGGGCACTCTCGTTTCTTTGCTTGGCGTGTAAACAAACGAAGGCTGAAAGAAAGTGTTGCGCACAGCGGGTATGCACTGTGTTGCTACGGCGCAGATGTCGTAACGAAGTTGCGTGAATTCAGTGATCTGGGGATTTTCTGTCACTGGCGCAAGGCTGTTTACTAGACGAGATTGCCTAGTAGCTTTTAAAACATTCTCCCTTCTCTGATTTCTGAAGGAAAGAGTTACTACTCTTTGGTATAATAAGTGCAGACCAAATGGCTTCACATGTTCAATTGTCGGCTTCATTTGGTGTGCTTACATTCGCCTCTATCGCAGTGTCAGTGGGAGCCCAACACCTGCCAGCGTGAAGCACGAGGCAAGGGACTCCGACCGCAGCTCAGTATCGCCCCGGGGCTTTCACCCAGGGATCTCACCTCACTCCGCAGCCAGCCTTCTCAGTGCCACTGCTGCCAGCGCCCCCATTTCGGTGAGCTTCGCCTCTCTCAATAGGGCTTGCTCGGGGCATATAGCTTGCAAATATACTGCACCAAACCCTTCTCCACAGCTTCGAAGATTCTCGGCAGTGCACAGCATTTGTCTCCAGACTGTGTTGCGCGGCTGCCATAGCACGTACGAAACTTGCAGGCTCAATTGAGTGAGGATCAGTATTCCGTTGAATGTCCCGAGATTTCGTGCAACGGGAGTTAAATGAGGTCCCGACGACAAGTCCAGTCAGCCGTGTAGTGGCTGGCTTCCTAATTTTTGGCAAAGGCTGTACTGCACTTGATGCTGGGAATAACGCGACAACAGAAGGAATTACACGTTTGAATAGGAACGAGCACTACCTCCAACAAATTTAATTCCGGAAGTGTCCTCAAGTAACTGCGGAAGTGCCCTCAAATACTATTTCAGAGCACCTCCTCACACACGTAAGTGTTGACAGTTGAAAGTAACGATTATCCGGAGCTTGACACGTGCTCTGTCCTCTTTTTCCTAGTGAGAGGAAGGGTAACCGAGTGACTCGGTTTTGGTTAGTCACAACCATATGAAGCCTACAGAGAATGAAAACAAGGAAAGCACAGGCAAATTAACTATGATTTTAACTGAAATGTAGAAAAAAGAAAAGGGAAATGAGGGGGAAAGTGGATGAAATGACAACTTGTGGCCGGCGGACGCCGAATCCACATCTTTCGTGTGCGGACGACCTATATACTAATTGAACTACCGCTGCGGTCATTGTCACGTCCGCGCTTTCTTGGGTGTTTGTGTAGTGCACTAGATGTGGCCCTGTGAGTGTTATAGCCTTGTGTGCTCGTGTTATTCATAACCTCGTTAATCCTGTCCCTGTGTGCTTGGTGTGAATGAGCGAAGCTTGCACTTGCTACATACAGTGATTTCGCGCTCGACTGACTACTGGGGTAGCACCACAGCTGCCATTCACACAGCAAGCGCTCCAACGATTACATTGCAACTCTGTACGTGGCGGCAGATGAACGATGGCCTCCATGAAAGGAGAACTCTGCCTTGGCTTATCGTTTGTACTCTGGTGCAAATCTTGTCTGACCAATTAGAAACGTTTCGAACTAACTTACCCACAATGCACCACTGCCCCAGTAAGGTGGCCATCTTGTTGCTAAAATGGGGATGACTGAAGAGCTGGCTCTCACTTTTATTTGCTTTTGTGCATTGAATATGCTAGAAAGAATTGCGCGATAGCTACATCAATGCGCTAGTTCAGCGTTTGGGAATTGAGGTGTAATCAGCGTTATCGCAACTTGTCAGCCGTCATATTTTAGGCAGTGTGAAATATTTGCATGCCTTATGAGATTGCCGTATTTTTTCATGCCGCGAGAACAATATTTACGATCATAGGATTGAAGGAATAACACCTGTTTGTAACTTATTCCGTCCAGGTAATGTGTGCACAGCAATAAATTAGCGCTGATTTTTCCTACTATTGCAACTGATCGAACTCGACGCCTACGCTGCTTCAATGTTTTGTAAGTGTTCGTTGCCATGCACTAATTACTGCATTCCGACCATTTCCCCACTTTTCAGGTGTTCTCATTCTTTCAGAATCATTTTGTATTTTCGTAGCATTTAGTTTCCCGCTTTCACACTTGCTCTTTCGTGCTCGTCTAGGTTGGTTCTCCGTTCTTGTCAGCTGCAGCAGCCTACCCAGGGCTTCCGCCTCATCTCAGAGCTCCTAGCATCCCTGTGTCGCTTTCAAGCCTGATGGGACACCATGGAATTTCTTCCTATACCGGTATGTGGTCACAAGCGACGTGGTTGTGCGAGTTCATTTGGTGATATTTTTTTTTTCTGCAGAGAAAAACGTATGCAGGTGCAAGTAAATCAAATGAAGAACGGTGAACGAGTCTGAGTGGGCTTATTAGTTTTTCATCTGGACTGCATTTGCATAGAAACGGAGCGGAATTAATTAAATTGATCTAGCAGAGAAAGAATGCCTCTTCTTTCGACTTTCCCTGCTGCGTCAGCTTTAAGCAATGATGGTGTTAAGAAATGGAACTTCCATGGTGATATAATGCCAGTTTTCAAGCCCTGATGTGCGACCCGTTTTGTTGTGGCCTCCACCAACCATTCTTAACCATCATGCAGTTCACATGCAGCTGCATGGCATGGCGCGAAATCGAGAAATGCACGGACCTTCCACTGCAGTATACTGCTACTTGAACCAGGAACCCCTTGGAAAAAGATCAAACCAACAGTGTCGCATAGCATTTCTAACAGAGAAAACCTGACGAAGCTTACAATAATGATTCACTGCGAGTTGTTTAAGAAAATGTGTGTCGCTGATATTGGTTCTGCGTCGTCTTGTAGGCAGCCTGCTGTCCGGTGGCGGCCTTGGTCACAAGGAACTGGGTGCTCCCAGTTCCCTGGTGGGGCCGGACAAACCATTTCCCTTGCACCTGTACCTGCCCCAGTCGACCGCCGCCGCTGGCGGCGCCCTTCCTCGGCCACCCGCCTCGTCAGCCTCATCCCGCCGCGACAACGACAGCTCGGCCTCCGAGACTGACACCAAAGGATCAAGTGAGCACTTTTCCCTTCACTTATTGGCTCGCTTTAAGCGCGTATTAACCTTAGGACTCCTGAAGTTCTTTAGCCCTTTGCTGAAAAAACGGCATAAGGGCCGTTTTTAAGGCGTGAGCTTTCCTTAGCTCGTTGTTCATTGTTGTACCATTGGCGCCATCCGAAGTAGTGGGCTGATCGCGGAGATAGTGCAGTCAACAGCTTGCACGGATATTTGCCACTGAGTATGTTCCATCGTTGTGACATCGTCATCACCATACGATTCTAGTCATACAGTCGTCGTCACGTCATCGTCGTGATATACTCGTCGTCATCACGCTGTCGTCATGCCGTCGCTGTTATTGCGCCTTGGCTGCAGCAGTGTGTGCTAGAAAGACCACGAGTGCTCTAGGAACAGGGAGAAGCATAGTAGTTTAAACTGGAAGCTATAAAACATCCTATACACTGACTTGAAATGTCATAGAAGAAGCAGGACCTTCACACCCTCAAGAGTTTCGGTGAATTCGAGATCAGGTGCGAAAACTCCTAGCCCGCACCATAATTAAAGCTTAAACATTCGCTTTACACACTCGTAATCGTCCTTTGAACTTTTTATACCCTGCCCCTTTCGGAATGCACATCCCCCTATCGTTAAACTGAAACCTGAATCTGAAATTGTGCTTAGCCACCAAACGCCATATAGTAGGCTGAGCCACTCCAGCCGCCCAATGGAAGCAAGCTGATATTGTACGATTACTTCTCGAATGCAAAAGACCAATATTCGTGGAAATGACAATGTGGTACGCACTTAAATAGCGTGAACTCTTCCAAAACTGCATTATGTGCACGTAATGTGAATTTAAGTGCCTGCTTTCTTCCATGCAGGCAAAATAGTCGGTGCTAAGATTATACGACAGACCAAGAAGGATCCGGACGGAAAACCCCACATCAAGCGGCCGATGAATGCCTTCATGGTCTGGGCGAAAGACGAACGACGCAAAATTCTCAAGGCTTGTCCAGACATGCACAACTCCAACATCTCGAAGATACTCGGTGAGAAGCTGTTTCTTATTTGTCATTATTCATAATTCGGAAATAATTATGTTATAAATATTGAATTTCATAAACGTCTTGGCACTAAAGCCGGCCAGAACAGTGCTGATATTGAGTGCACGACGAGTTGTGGGACAGTAATGGTGTAGCGCTTGTATTTGACAAGTACCATGTATGTATGTATGTATGCATGTATGTATGTATGTAGGTAGGTAGGTAGGTAGGTAGGTATGTATGTTTGTGAAGTACTTCTTTCAAAAATTCAGCAGGCAGATGTCTTACCTTATCGTTACCGTATGTGCAGGCGCTCGGTGGAAGGCCATGTCCAATTCTGAGAAGCAGCCCTACTACGAGGAACAGTCGCGGCTGAGTAAGCTGCATATGGAGAAGCACCCAGACTACCGGTACCGACCGCGGCCCAAGCGCACCTGCATCGTGGATGGCAAGAAGCTGCGCATCTCCGAATACAAGTCCCTCATGAGGGCTAGAAGGCAAGTATTGCATAGTCAGCCAATATAGTGAGGATGCACTACGCATGCCTCAGCAGGGAATCTGTATGCTTTTGCACAGCAGAGTCGTCCTAAATTAAGTGTTGTCTGCGACTCTGTTAACGCTAGAGTAGCGACAACAAGCGAAACAGTAGCACGAAAGCACTCATTTTCGCGCCATGGTTTATTAACCGATGGATTTTCTGCCTGGGCTATTTTATGAGTAGATGTCAAAGGTATAAAACATTGATGAGTCATTTGCGTTTTCTACCATAAAGCGCTCATTTTAACTCCAGTTAGTATGGTCAAAATGGTATGTTGCATTAGAGAGGTTTGTGTCCGTGCTTGGTTATGGAAGAATAAGGTTTCAGTAGCCTGAGAATGTAGTTGGAGGGCATTACATGGTATAAATAGTTGATTGTGAGTTCTCAGACACAGGCAGACAATGAACTTTATTTTCTCATAACGAAAAAAAAAGTGCAAGGGTCTTACATGCGTTCCATAATGGCGGATGTGCATTCGTAAGCTTCACGGTAATACAAATATGTATTGCAGTAAGATTTATCATGCAAAAATAAAATAATACCGGTAGACGGTGGCCTCAGGACATCACCTGAGATTAATAAAGCGGGAGAGGGAGAGAGAGAGGGAGAGATGAAGAGGATAAATAAAAGGCAGGGAGGTTCACGAGGACTGAGCTCGGTTGGCTACCCTACACTGGGGGAAGGGAAAAGGCAGGACATCCGGGAATCTAAGGGGCAGCGGGGGAATCGAAGCAGGAATCAAGGTGGCACGTGGAGGCGTCGATGTGCTCCCCAACCAATCCGCCCAGTCCGAGTTCTGGTTTTGGTGTCCCCGTGGCCCCTTGGGTGTCCTGGCGGCACGGCCAAACAGACAAAATAATGAAATGCTGCTTACGCTTAGTACATGCACAAATTCTCACTTCCCTTCACGGCAATACAAGTGCTTCACCACATTACACAACTTTGTCGCGATGAAGCCATTGTACAACACAAATAAGTTCTTTGTTAAAAAATACTAATGTACTGCTCCGCATTGCTACCCTATTTGCGGCAAAGCCAAGTTTACAGTTACGTGCACCAGTCCTTTAAGGAGTGCCGCTTTATCATGTTAAAGATGTCTTGTGCCGACTGTAGCATGGATAATATATTTGTCCAATGTTCGCTCTAGCAATGTATCCTCTTGTTTATTGTTTTCAATCTTCATCCTTTGTTTTTTAAAACACCTAGCATGCTACATGTGCATACCACTTCCTACGCAATCTGTTGTCTGCCTTGTTTTTGCTGCGGTTATCTTGCTAATGATACATAAATATTGCACAAAATCAGGGTGATCAATGTTTTTGTGAACAAGTGCTGTGCCGCTACTATTTGAAGCTGTTCTTGACAGTACTCCTGTTTTGGCTCTGCACAGGTACCGTGAAGGTGGTATGGGGCTATTGGACACTCCACCGAGTCTTGTCAGTCCTACAAGCATGGCATCGCTGCTCAGCGCACCATCGTCAGCGATGACATCGTCACCGAGCGCTGGAGAACTTGTCAGCACTCTGTCGGGCAAAATGGCACGCATGCCGTCGTCCAACGGTATCGGCGAGTCCCACGGCAAGCGGTCGTCACTGTCGCCGGCCAGTTTTATGGAGACCTGAACTCTGCCGCTATTCTCGCCCACGACGTGAAAAAGAAACCAAGCAAACGGAGAGCGTGTTGGCTCGCTTGTTTCCCTCTCCTACGCCGCGCTACACCTGGACTTAGAAAAAAAAAATCCCACGAAGATATGATGAACACGAAGTTCTGGAAACGAGACGTGTTGTTGTTTCTCCTCCTCCAAGTGCAATGTTCGTATGCGCCCTTTGCCTACTGCCCCACGCTCCCTACCCACCAGACCTCGAGGTTCTCTCCGCGCCCGCTTTTTATTTAAATACGCGGTACTGCAGTGTGTCGATGTCCGTTTATGTGCAAGCAGAGGTGCCGAAACGCTGCCGTGATGGACCTCCTGCAACGCTACCTAGTATGTGTGTGGGTGTGCGTGTGTGTGTGCGCGCGTGCGCGTTTGTATTGTTCTATTCCTTGATCTGACAGCCTGTTTCGGCAGCATTCAGAGTTCTTCCTCTTTGCATAATTTTTGTCCCTTAAGAGATGGAGGGATGTGTGATCTAGCTCTGAACGATGATGGGAACATGGTGAGGAGGCAAGAAAAAAAATGGAGGAGAGAATCACATCGCCGCCATCACCCTCTTTTTTACGTGTTGTGGTCCATCGCCTGCGCCTTTGTTTTATATTGGAGTCTGCAATTTCAAATCTGTGTATAACTGTGTTTTCCTTTTTCTTTGTGTTTTTCTTATAGATAAGTTTAAGTTCAGCATCATTATTTTTCTTCTGTGTCACACTTGTATCTCAAGGCTGCACCCAGGTGATGCTGCTGTTGTTGCTAATTGACGCTTGCTATATAGTGCAAGCACTTGTTCCTTCTACATTTAAAGAAAACATGGGGCTGTTTATCTTGCCCCTTCATGTGCAGCTCAGATGTCACACCCAAGTGGTCTCGTAAAGCAACGGGTAGAAAAACCGCTGCTTTACACCTACTCCAAGTTTAGGAAACCTGTACAGTGTAACAATATACAAAATGAAGTAATGCATACAGTAACTAAGTATAAACGAAGTGTTTAGCAAAATTAAGGATAAATGTGTCCCCTCACTGGGAGTAAAAGCAATGGGTTCATCTGTATCATGATGTGCAGGCAACCTATAAGATGGTGACGCAAAATGTGTCGTGTCATCTATGAAGGCCCTAAAGGGTGCACTTAAATGTGCATTTCCGGGGCTTACCTAAGCTGAAGTGGTGTTGCCTTGCTGCTACTGTGCTGATTCTGGCACAACTGGAGGACATGGCATTGAAGAAAATCAGTTATGTGCTGTAACAAGAACAGAGACACTTAAGACTGCTTACACGTGGATATACGAAAGCATTATAGTCCCTTTGGTGAAATGTCTTTTTCCGCGTGTTCTTTGTCTGCGCAAGCTCTCGCCTACGGTCTAACCCCCTCGGCAAGGCCAAATCAAAATGCGCCAAGAATCCCAACGTGCTTTCTTGCCCGTGAGGATTGCATAACTCGAAGGACCGCTCAAGGCCATTCAATTGAACATAAATGCTTTTTAATTTTTACGCTCATGATGTCTCGCCACCTTCTCCCCTTTGGCTATGCCGTCATGTGTGCAATGACGCACGCACTAGGCACACCTTTAGTCAACAAGAGCCGACGTGGTGTCGAGGAAGCGTGTCGCACCCCGGAAGCCCGGGTTATATTCTCACCCAGACCGAAATTTACCAAATTTCCTTTTCAAAGCAATTAATTTACTTAGTCTACAAGAACCTCCCTGAGATATTTGACGTCAATCCGAGCATTTTACGACGTGTTTTTACTCTTTGCGCCGTCGGCCATTTTTGGTACCATCTTTCGGTCACTTCGACGGATTTTCTCGTAATGGGACATATAATGCTTTCGCATTAGCAACCAAACAGCTGTTTGCAAATCATTTTTATCTTGGCAGTGTGGCATTTTGGTGCTGTACTACCTTGAACTCTCTGCCTGCTGGAGATTGTAGAAAGGGCAGTCAGTTGAAGTCCTAAGCCCCAACCACAAGGAACGAGTTCCTGACGAATTATTTAGGCGCCGGCCGGCGGCATCAAGAACAATGTGACATTGAGGGCGACACTCGCTTGACGCCGAAGTCTGCCTGTGCTAGACCACAGCGCTGATGCCCGAAGTGGCTAGCAAAGCATGAAATTTGGCCTACGTCAGCCGAAGCCGAAAATAATTCGGAAACTTGTTCCTTGTGGTTGGGCCTTTAGTGTTGTATCTCTGATTATTGTGTCATAATGGGCCATCGAATCCCGCCCAATGTTATCCCATGCCAGAGCCAGCATCCCTTTATAATTTCTTTTTGTCGTATGAACATGCTCAACCATTGTAAACATACAATCTAGTCTGTGATGTTACATTTGAAGGCATGGCATTATTTTCAGTGTACAACGACCCAGTTTAAGATGTCTTCAGTGGGTCTGCTTCCTTCATCAGTGCTAACAAGTGTGTTCAAATGACTTTTTGTTTTTGGATTTTTTTCATTTTTTTAACGTAATGTATGCCTTTCTCTAATTTTGTTACCATGCTTCAGACTTACGCGTATTTATGCAATTGACTCAAGCAGAAAGCATCATAGAAACTTTCTTGATGAGCTTTTCCATTCTAATAGGCATGGGAAAATGATATTCTGTAACTGCTGTAAGTCTTTAATGTAATAATTTCTGATATATATTAGGCAATTGTCTGTATCATATTTCTTTGGTTTATTGTTGCAGTAAGTGTTACCCTCAGCTGGGGATAAGTGCAAGACTAGACTTTTCAAACTTGTGAACCTATTTATGGTGTCTCTTTCTGTAAGATAAACTCATGGCATGCTTATTCATCATTCTCGTCGCTATTGTTAACTGTGTTTTTATTTTTCTCATTTTTACTTAAGCATTAATTGTTGATTATGAGAACTGCTCTGGGTGTCATACCAGTGAATCCCTCAGAAACAAAATCTGAGCTGACATTTTAAAGCACGCAAGTTGTTTGTGGGATATGATCTGTCTCCCTCACTTTTCTAGAGTTTTGTTAGTGCATATTGAGCAGTTAATACAAGGGTTTAGAAAATCAAAGCCTTACTCTTGCATTTCTTTTCCCGACATCAATTTATTTCACATATTTTATGCTTGTCTAGGAAACACGTAGCTGGCATTATGCTTTTGCCCACTCACTGAATGTGTTCAAACCCTTGTAACAGCACAGTTTTTCATCCACTCCCATGAAGATATATATAAAAAACACGCAAAACACTTCTGTAAAGAAAAGGCTAGTTTACAGTGTACAGAACTTTCATATACATGTCAATATTGTGCTTTTTAGGTAATTGAGAATAGTATGTGTGCTATAATTCTGACAGTTACACTGCACACAACACAAAAATCACTACCAGCAACTGCAAAATTGGTTGTAATTTGAGAATTTTGGATATTGATTTAGTAAAATGGCCAACACTTTCCTTTTTCGGAATAGCGAATAGTTGCTTTTCAACTTTTTCTTGCAATGACCGGAACTCTTAATCGGAGCTAAAAGCAAAAGAAAAATCTTTTTGTGACTGATCTTATGGCATGTGGTCTGTAAATGCTGCACCCGCAATATTCCCCACTTTGTGCTGTTTTTTTAATAATAGAAGGCCATCTAGAGATGCACTATTTTGTTAGCAGTGTTATCTTCGTGCAACGCTGCACTACATCAGAAACAACTGATGTCAGCACAGCCATGTTCACAGTCCTCAAGACACTAGTCGTGATGGAGATGCCACGCAATTTTCCTGCATCTACCTGTCTACTCACTGTCTTCATGCCTGAACCTTTCAGTGTTCCACAAACAACTCTTCATTAAACTGACCTTTTTATTTAACATACCGGTGGAGTTCTCATGAAGTATTGTTTCGAAATCTCGTTTTGGAGCAGTATTTATTGCAGGCGTTCTCTCTGAATCGCTAATGCGGTCGGCATGTCTGCCGACCGGAAACATAAGGTTGAATAGCAGTAGGCAAACAGTGGCTTGTTACTGTATGTTAGATTTTAAAACCTTGCAAGTGTGCGTGTTCATTGTCTACTGCAACAAAGCATATGTGCACCTGAGAGTCAGAAAGCTGATCTGATGTAGAAAGAAAATACCTTGCACCTCTCTTCGAAGCGAGAGTTCGAGTGCCCTTCCTTGCATGAGTGATTTCAACACTGTTTACTATGTGTACATTATAGACCAATTAAAACTACGAAGAAAACTTGAAATCAAGCTCCTTCTCATTTATTAAACTGGAATCGTCAACATGGAGAGACAAACTTATACCCTGTATGTTACTGATTGGGTATCGCTTTTTAATGCGATGGTGTTATATAGATAAAACTGGGTCCTTAGCATTCTTATCCTAGTTTGTAACGCGGTATGATTCCTGAAGCAGTGTAATCAAAGGCGTGGGGTGAGCGGTATCCGTGCAGTAAAAAATGAGAAACGACCCTAATCCTTAGGTGTCTACTAGTGGCACTCGCGCCTCGGCGTTGGTGTACCCTGGTGTAGGGCGGGAAAGCGAACCCAAATGGCGGGCAACCGCCACGCCCAGACGAGCGGGCGAGGGAGTGAAGGAGGGCGCGACGCGTAGCCCCCTAGAGGACGGCGCACGAAGCGCACCTTACGCGCCCCTCCGCCGCTGACGTGAGAGCATGTAACGAGGGCGCGCGAGCAAGCGACGTAGCAGATGCACGCCGGGAGAGGAGGAGCGAGAGGAGGGAGTGACGACACCCTTCCGCTGTGTTAGGCTGGCGTTCTCTGTGTCAGGTGGTGTGTAGCTCTAATTAGCTTGTTTTTTTATTTTAATTAGTAATGAACGGGTAACCTTGGTTTAATTGTGACGTCACTGACGTCACTTCTGGTCTTGGGACTTACACGGGGACCTGTACTGATGCGGTAGGTATCTAAGGTGTACGACTGCGTGCTTTGGGTGTACGGCAATTAGACTTTCCCTAATTGCTTCTAATTATTTCTGACACTTAATTCGCTTTTTACTAAACCGAACCTGTGCCCTGATGTCATATATATCATGAACCACAAGTAGAACCATAGATATCTACATGCCTTTATTTTTTTTATGATTTATTTTTTATTTCGTCCCACCTCTGCGACAAACCGGATGTCGGTCCCTAACCGGAAGTTGCTGCGCAAGAAACGAGTGCCACTCAGTGCTCGTGCCACTAAAAATCGTATATACTTGCAAGGGATTCAATACGATAGCATTACACCGATGAAAGCAGCCTTCGGCGATGGTGGAAGGTATGCCCTCAGTGGAGCAGCTGGCGTAGTGAGAGCCGTGGAGCGCGGAAGGAGTAGTAAAGGAGTGGTGTGACGCAGATATAGCTGGGACACATTGTAAGCGATAGCTTTATGTGCATGCATTGTGTTTAAGAACACCAAACGCGATAAACAAAAATATATTTACGTTAAAAAGACTACAGCGACTCAGAATAAGGCAGCAGCAGTAGTTCATAGTACTGCAATAAGGTAGAAGAAGTCACATAGATGTTCATAGATTGTTCACTTCGTGTGATAGATCTAAGAATGCTACAGCACTTCAGACCTTCAAGTGATTGCAACGCCGACAGTGAATTACGAGCCTTAGAGCAGACTCCACGAAGGTGCACAGTGTTCTACAACGCGATAAGCAATGTCAAGACGTAAAATCTCGTGAAACCAGTGTGGCTGCCCATTCTCCTTTTAACGATGCGCGTAAAGTTCAGTGATGTTCTTCGCACGAGAAGCAAAACATTGTACATACTGTAATAGTTAGTAGCGTGATTTATCGCGAATACCACTCCTGGTCGTGGAGAAAAGAAAAAAAAATCACCACCCCTTCCCCTGTCGTGAAAGTGGGGGCAAGCGAAGCTTGTGGCAAGACGACGCTGTCGCAGGCGTTCCGCTTCGTTTGCCCTGAACTCAGGGTCGGTGGCTCTTCGATGACGTTTGGCCTCAACATTGCGCTCCCATAACTCGGGGTCCGCGGCTCTTCTCTGATGTTTCGCCTGAGGTTCGGAAGCCCTCATGCTAGAATCGGCGCGTCGACGACGAGACCTTTCCCCAGTGAGTTCGCGGCGCCGTTGCTCAAACACAGCCTGCTCCTCGGCGGAACGCACCACAAAGACGTGTAGGAAACATTTATGGATAGCTATTCATGGGAAGGAAAAAGGTCGTGACTGGGAGTAGCTTACCTATGGACAGGCAGTGAACGTAGAGTTCAAGTAAAGAATTCATTGGTTATATTAGAAGCAATCGGAACTATATTAGAAACAAGAATGAAATCGGGCCAGATGTAGGCGATGTCAATGCGCACATGGATTTAGACGGATATTTTGATTACAATGATTCTCTATAGTGCCGGATCTGCGCTATGAACAGTATCTTGCAGTAGAAAACAGGGAGAATAAGTGTCATGGACAGGTAACGTGGCATTGCAGAAAAGAGGCAGTCATGCATTAACAATGCTCTAGTTTCAGAACTAGTATATAAACGACTACACCAAAAGACGATAAATTAACATAGAAAATACAGCTTGGGTAGCGATTATAAACGTGTAACCTTGAACTTTGGGAGAGATACCATTGCGGGACAGGAAGTAACAGCAGCACAATACTAAGAATTTGTGAAATGCGGATATCAGATGTATATCGTGAAAAGCAGAGAGAGGAAAGTGGAGGTCCTTCCTACAGGGGTCTTGGAATACAGTGAACTGGCTGGCAGAGGTCATGCAGCAGGAGATAAGGTAAACATGGATAAATAATTATTGGAGTAGCAAAAAAAAAAAAAAACCCACGAAAGTGGTGGAACAGTGAAATAAATAAAGCTGTAGAAGACCGTAAGCACGCGTCTAGAGATCACAGAGAAGCCAAACAGTTAGTTTTACACGAAGAAGAGGTACTCCGTAGATGGAAATTAAGATACACCGATAAAAGAAAAGGGTGGCCAGGGAACTCCTGCATGAACGTACAAGTGAACGTTAGGTGCATGACATTCTCAAAAGAGACAAAAGTGCACCAAAAAGATTCTGGAATCATGTTAGAGTGCCAGGAGCGCTGAATATTCGCAAACGGCTATAAGGGATCAAGACGGTAGCACTTCGAAGGAGACGACACGCTATGGTACATGAGAGCCATCATTAGTATTAACTTCGGCAAAAAAAAAAAGGTAGTCCAGACTCAACCAGATCGAGCAACAGAGAAGCCTGAGAGACCAAAATTTAACATAGAAAACGTTTGCTGAAAATAAAACTTAATAAAATGGCCCTAGTAACATGGTAGCAGGACCAGATGACATCAGAATACAGCTAATCAAACAGCTGTGTCCCCAGAGCAAGGCACAGCTGACCAGTGCCAGAAAATGTGATTTAAAAAAAATCTCGATTAGATATGGCATAAAAGCAAAATAAACCTCATCTAGAAAGACAAAGGTGACAAGGATAAGATGAGCTCGTAAAGACCAGTTACAGTAACGCCAGTGACATAGAGAATGGCAATACAAGCCATACAACTATAGTCGGGTACAACTTAACAAGGCAGGAGATGACCGAAGCGCGGCAGCCGATTGCTTCCGCGACTAACGAAATAGTCCCGCTCAAAAAATTGCCCTTCTAAAACGCATTGCTGTTTGTTGGGCGTGTTGGTCAACTGACTTGGAGAGCATTTTTAGCGCCAGCGGACAGAAACGGAGACGACACCACAATGCACTAACTTTCAGCGTAGTCCGGAACACTAACCTCGCCGATGATTCTGACACCACAAGATCTTGTTGGTCCCTTCTTGGGGATGCTTTCGCGTAAGCCGGTCAAGGTCCTCTGCCACAAGATTTCCATGACGCGGTTGATGATGGCTAGGAACTCGATCCCCTTCCTGCCGGCAACTTGTGATCTCCCTGGAGCTTCCTGAGCCGCCCTAACTAAACCACCCGCGCTTGCCTTTGCCACTTACTTCTCATAATCTTTAGGACTCTGATGCCATTGCCGACTGAAGGTGCAAGGCCACCAAACAACCGCAGGACTTCATTGGGAAGGTGCTTGCAGCGGCTGTAGAATGAAAGTGGTCGCGCTTGCCAATTGGCATAGGTCAGGAGGGGAGCCACTGAACACGGATTTAACAATGAACACAGAGAAGAGCCGGATGTACTAGAAACAAATTTTAGATTGCCGTTTGTTGGGCGTGTTGGTAAACAGATGTTGAAATTTAGCGCATCGTGGTGTCATCTCCCTTTCTGTCCTTGTACGCTGGCCCTAAACATGGTATTCTAAAACACGTATTCCTCGGTATAAATAAGACTTTTGTATCTTTATGACTGGTTTGGTAGAGCTCTCCTGATAGGAATGCTACAGCACACACCGGATCACGAGAGAAAGAAATTTGGAGGATGCTTAAGCTTCGCCTTTAAGGTGTGAGGCCAAGTCAAAATTGCATTTTTTTTTCAAAATGTCAATTTTTTGTTTCTTGCTTTGTTAGATGATGAATTTATTCTCCATCATTTTGCTGAAAAAAGTATCTTCCTACGCAGTTTCTTTCAAAAGATACATAAAAAAATGTAAACCCACCCGGCGCCTACGAAACCGAAACTGAAAGTGCCAGTTTTCTGCGGAACAGAACAAATGCCCTGGTTTGCAGTTATTCGCTATTTATTTAAGAATCGTATCACGTAAAAAGTGTAGCAATGCCATTATAGCCTTTTCAACATTTTACTTATCAATTAAAATAATAAACACCTCACCAGGGGGACGTGCAATGTTTTGCACGTGTTGTTTACGTTATGGAGGCTGCACGCGCGTTAAAGGAGCAGCGGATCGTTTGATGGATGTGTTTACTCTCTGTCGCTTACTTTTTCTTACTGGCAGCCACAGAATGGGGAAGTTTAGAGCGCAAAGACGCACAAAATTAAAGTTTGTTGGCAATCAGTACAAGGCGACAGACCTGGGGACGTACGGCAAATACCTGTAATACTGCAAAGTAAGCTAGAAAAAAAAAAAGAAGGAAGCCGAGGTGCAACACGAGCAAAATCAGACAAGAGCAAGACCCAAGACAAAACTGGCTACAAATATAGGGGATTTTAGCTCTCCTGATCATCTTATGTAAGCGCTATGCTTTGAAATCTTTTGTTGATTTTCTCAGAACTCATCCTTTTACGATTTTTTCAAACGCAAACATTCATAACTTTTCCTAGGTAGAGATAAAGATTTTTTTTGTGAAACTTGGCACAATTATTTCTCACATTATTGGGTGTGTAATGAAGCTCAGCAAGCAAAATCGTGCCGCAAGTTTTGATATGGAGGCCTTTTACACCAAGGCACACCCATTGGAAGAACACATGTTTTTGGTTATTTCATCACTATGCTTCGATAATTGATCTGATCTCAATAATTTTGGTTCATTGCACAGATAAAAGCCTCTCCTATATCACTGCCAAAAATTGTTTTTTTATCGAGTTAAATTAGAGTTATGACTGTTGGCGTGGGATCCACATTTAATCAAAATTTTCAAATAATAAAAATATTGCAAAAATAACGCGAACTTTAAAACGCTCATATGGGCCTAAAAAAGTGTGCTTTATGATGTAGACCAATAATTTGTGTTGTTTATCCTTTTTTAAACTTTTTTTCCCAGCACTTGGCCTCACACCTTAAGAGCGGAACGCGATAGCATTCAAAGATCCCTGGCTGCTTATCAGGCTTCCCGGCAATTGAAGCTTTCTTTTTTCTCCAACTTCGCCTCCGCATGCGGCTGCCGTAAAGCCCCTTGATGTTAGAAAGTAGCGACACTCTCCCCCACGCGCGCGCTTTCCTCCCCAATGCTCCTCGGATTTCTCCCCCTCACCGGACCGGCGCGGCGCTGAACCCTCCAGTGGCTCGCTGCAGCCGCATTAGAATCAATGCGCGCGCTTGTTTATTCGGCCCTTTGAAGCGTTGTATGGGAATTTATCCCTTGTGAAACTGTCATGACGAAAGTACGTTTCCGATAGAACGTCGTGCCATTTTTTTAGGACGCTTCGATAGATACAAGCGGAAGCGCTCCGAAAAAATGAGTACCAAGCAGTGGCTGAGCTGTTTACCTCTACGTCGGCACTTGGGTTGTCCGTAACGCGGAGATGTATTGGGTGCATACAATATAAGCAGCGTAGAGTATAAACGAAAATTTGGTTCACTATCTTCGCTCTTAAAAGGCTCAGAGAAGGTAACCAAGAAGAAATGTGATAGCTTACTTAAAGAGAATTCGCCAAAATGAGTGGGCCAAAAGCCTTTGTACCAATGCCACTGTGCGAAATACGTTCTGTGTTTGCGAAACAGCCAACATAGAACTTTACACACGCGCCTGTATTCCGTCACTATGAAACGACGAGAAATTACATTCCATCACCTCTGGGAGTAACCTAAGCCTCGCTCTCAAAAAAAAAAAGGCTGTTTGCTTAGACGGAAACTGCTAAGACTGGCACTTGATAATTAACTTACAGACTTCAAGATGTCAAGTTTATCAGAATTGAGGGAGATTATCAGAAGCGCGTGGCTTGTACTTAATGAGCATGCGCGAATAATACATAATACCACTTATCTACCTATATATTGCGGTTCATGCCTTCGCAACATAAAGTACATAAAGAAAAAAATGCTCGCAGTATTGAAACTTTGCAAAGATACAATAAGCACGCAATAAGAGTAAAATAGTTCCTTGGCTTCACAAGTATCAGGCGCAAGGATCACACGCACACACACACACGCGCACACACACGCGCACAACTACAAAATATGAGTTACAGGCATTAACTCACAAATTACATGCATTTGAAAACTAATGCACGCGCGAAAACACGAAAAGCTTTGTCACGGCTCGAAGAGTCAACGAAAATTTCAGCCGACTCACTTAAAAAAAAACTATATGCACAGTTATCGGTGCTCTGTATTAAACTGAACGAAGAGTCCGGCTATGCGAAGAGCATTAAAATCTCCATGCAACTTCATCCACAAATATGAGGAAAGCTGCAACATTCACCTCGCAAAGAACGGCGTGCTTAGAAGGGGCGAAATCCCTTCTCCCGATGTTATGGAGCCACTGCTTCCGACGCACGACATTCCGTTCACCTCGGGGGATATAAAATAAGGCTTGCCCTTTCTCTGGCCTGCTGCTGCATTGAAACGCGCAGCAGCAAGGCATTTTCACGGAGAACGAATCTCAGATTCCTACGAAAGGATGGGAAAACTTGGGAAACACACGTTCGGAGCGGCAGGGCGACCACCACTTGGACTGCTCATGGCGAGCGGGAGAAACTAAAGGCGCGCGAAAGCAAGTTTCGCGCCGTTTTCGTGACGTCAGGGTCACCTGACGGGGTAGTCTCGAGCGCCGCAGCCATTCAGCGTGGCGGATGCGCTGCCTCCGCGAAAGAGGAGGAGAAAAAGAGGAGGGTGACCGCGCCGGCGAGGGCGTTTCGATCAAAGCGTGTCGCTACTTTCTAACATCAAGGGGTTTTAGGCTTCCGAGGAGGCGAGCGCCATCTGGACGGTATTTTTGCAAGAAAACCGCGGCGCGCCGCTTTAGGAGTGGTAGAAATACTGGAAAAGCGGCTTGCGTTTGATTCACCGCGTAAGAGAATTATGTTTCTCGATATTCAAATTACAATCCGACATTATCACGTCTGTAGGTTGTGGCTACGTCGTACTTTACGATTTTTCTGACGCATTTTGCTTTGAGAAATTCGATTAGTTCACCATCAGCGCTTTTGCGGCACGTGGAAGGCCTGCGTGGTCGGCGTGGTTCGCCGGTTTTATTTTCTGCGACATGGGGCTTTCTGCAAAGCTGCGCGTCGTCTGCTACGGTGCAAGATCGATGGCAGCGGGCGCGTGTTTATGAAGTGCAGTCGCTGGTTTAATCAACACTGGTGCTGTCTCATGCGTACCGTTCTGCAAATAGGAAATTGAAATGTTCCTTTTCATGTAAAAGAAGGCAACGAGGTAGGATATAGCTTCGTTGCAAGCCGAGAACGAGATCGCGGTTTCGAATCGGGAGTTCGCGCAAGGCGTTCCATGGGAGTTTTTCACCATGGGGCCCAGCGAGGAGACATCGCAACGCCATCCTTTGTTATGATCGAGCCTTGAGTCACCTCGATGTCCACACCAAGGAGCCTCGGCAAGAAGAACAAGGGCAGTCACATCGTGAACAGCGATTCAAGCAACATGATCTTCCACAGCTATACGTATTGGCGTAACAGGGAACCTGAACGCTGCGTGGAGGACACGAGCAAGTTTGTCAAAGAAATTCTCGGTGTCAACCAAAGGACAGTGTTAAGGTTGAGGAGGGAGGTTAAAGCTTCGCATTTTTCTGGTGGCAAAGTGTCGACGCCCTCGCGAAAGTGCCCACGAAATGTGGAGGAGGGAAGAGGCAGCATGAGGTTTGACAGCTTCACGTTGTACACGCTGAGGTCATGTGTGCACGATTTATTTCGCCGCAACGAGATGCCGATGGTCGAGAAGATAACGGACTAGTAAGTTCTCGCTCCAATATTTCTTCGCCAGATCATGGCTCAGAATAAACGCACGCGGCGCAAATGGTGCATCGTAACCTCGCAAGAATATTTCCGGCATGATAGACCACCACAAACAGTTTGGGAGTTCACTCTGACGAGGCGCGGACGCACAGTTAATGCCTTTATGGCATTAATTTATGGCTTAAGACCTTTATGGATAGCATTTAAGGACACTACAGGTGCTTGTGAAAAAGTGGACAGGAAATTACTATGAGATAATCCCAAGCACGAAGGTATAGACGGAAGTATTGTGAAGCTGCTGAGAGACATATACAGGGACAACCGAGTGCAAAATGTAGGGAAAGGTCGGAAATGCGACGGAGTTGTGGACATTCACCGAGGACTGAAGCAAGGGTTCTCGCTGTCTCTGTTATTCTTCCCACGTTATTTTAAGGGCAAATAAAAATTATTGGAAAATAGTGAATTGGCTTTTTTTTCATTTATCTTACATCCGTAATGGGCAAAAGGTGGAACCGAAGGTCCCTGGTCCGATGATTGCGGACGACAAAGTGCTACTAGCGCGCAATGCAAGAAATTTATAGACTTGCGGATATGTGTGGCACCATTTTCGCAGCATCTATAAGTCCTAGTGCAGCTACATTTTGCTGCACCCTCTTCGAAGAACGGACGAGAACCAACAGTAGTGTCGCCGCCGCGCGTGTGCCGGGGCGCTCCGGGAAAAGGTCCATTACGACTTCGGACGTCGTCATCGTGCTTGCCTCCGTAGTTCGCGGAGGAATAAAGGCTAGCAGCTCGGACTGATATGAAAGCGGCATGACTCTTGACACCCGCTCCTGGCATGCATTCCTAAAATTGTAGATATGTTTTGTTAGGTTGGGCTCTCCAGCAGCAAGAATTCCTTTCTTCTTTGCTTTCCCTTTGTTCAAGCAAGTCAATGAACCATTTGCAAAGCTATTCGCGAGAAAACCACTTTTCAACTAAAATACTTTGGACCACTGACTAGCAGAAAAATAATTATCGTCAGCATTCATCAGTTTCGCCTTGACAAGCGCCAAACCCCACTATTGCTAGAGGTTTTGATGGCAGAGTAAACGCTGCTGAATGGGGACAATACATGCCCTCTCGGTGGCATGTATTGAACTATGACAGCCATGCAAATTTCCGAGTAATTCTCTGAAGGCTTTGTGCTCGCACTTCCTCACTGGGAGTAGGGACGGGGGGGGGGGGGAAGGGGGAGGTAGAGGGTGGGGTAGGTGCATCGGTGTCTTCCTCGCCTGCCGCTCCGTGCAAAGCGGGGGCTCTTAGAGGGAAGAATGCTGTCTGTGGACGCGAGTCGACAATCATGCTCGCGTGGTCGACGATCCCGCAAAATACCTGAGAGGCTAAGCTCCTGGTGTCACAGGTAGCAACAATGCCCCAATCATTCACTTAGGGCAAGGGTCCGACAGCGGCCATTTGTTTATAAATATGAGCTGAAAGGAGATGTTGGCACCATTATTGGCACCGGATAGTCCTTTTCGCAGTGCAATCAATAAAAAAGTGCTAGAAAGTGATATGTACGGGCGACAGCCAAATAGTACTAACATTTGCAAAGCTATGAAAAAAACTTAATTCTGAGATTTTACCACCATATGATTATAAGGCATGTCGTAGTGACCAGATAAAGCCAACCGACAATGAAGCCAAGGAAAGCATCGGGCAAATTTAGTGTGGTGGAAATTGGAATATAGAAAACAATGAAGATTTATATTTTCCTTCACATTCATTTCCCTTTCCTTCGCTATTTTCTACATTCCAATTTCCACCACACTTAATTTCCCCGATGCGTTCCTTGGCTTCATTGTCTGTTCACTTTATCTGGTTACGATTAACAAAAATCGAGCCCCTCGGTTCCCCCTTCTTCTCTCGTTTATGCCGTAGTGGGAAACTCCCGATTAATTTTGACCACCTGGTGTTCTTTAACGTGCACCCAATGTACGCTACACGGGCGTTTTTGCATTTCGCCCCCATAGAAATGCGGCCCCCGTTGCCTGGATTCGATCCTGTGCCCTCGGGCTTGGCAGTGCAACGCTGAAACCACTACTCCACCACGGCGGGTTCTTGCAATGTTCTACCCACAGAAGAAAGTAAAAGACATACACAGTTCCTCAAACGAGTGACAGTGAACATACGAGTCTGAAAACACGCACATACACACGAAGACATAAAAACCTACAATAACGCCATACGTCAGCTACGCATACAACATACTATACAACCTCTGGTATTCAAACAAATTGTAATAGTGGTGTTAACCGCGATAAATTTAGTAAGAACCCAATAGACTTATTTTTCCGAAATGTACCCATCAGTGCACCTGTACAACCTCATTCAGACCCTCGAGGACAGACTCACTGTTGCATTTAGCACTGCACGACTGCACGCAAAATCAGTCAAGAATTTCTTGCTTCTAGCAGCCAATGTGCCTCAAATTGGCTGCAGGGAGCATTCCACTGCTCTGACAGAATTGGTCGCTAGATTTTGCTGTGTCACACGTGTTCACTTTTTGCTCAAAGGCTTGAACCAGTGTGCTACTCACAAGAAAGTCAAAAGGGTCAAGACCTGTGTTTTGTAAAAATGTGTGCTCTGTGGTGGCTGGTATTTACAATAAACATGTATTAAGTCACCAGAGCTTGCACTTCTCGGATTTTTTACCACATTGTTGATATATTGCATTAATAATATATTTCATTAACTTCTTACCTTTAAAGTCCTATCACAATCGCAAATATGTGACTAATGTGCGAGTGACACATCCAAGGTTGTTCCAACGCACTGGCCTTCCACGGTGATTCCTATGAACTACTTTCGGCACGACATAGCGCATTAACCTCGGCAAGAAGTGGCCGCAAAAATCTTCACTGTATATCGGCTGCGTGGTCGGTGCTTGCTGTTTCTACGTGAAATGAGCGCACTGAAACACTTAATTAAATTCTCTCAGCATTTACAATGCTAAAAATAATGCTAGGCAGCATCAAAAGCATTCAAGTGGAAAAACTAAGCGCGACCAAATCATTTGCTCGCCCGGAGGTATGCAGACGCCGCGAGAAACCGCGGCGTCCTAAAACGGCGCCCCCACCGGTAGCGCCATCACGCGGCAGGAACGCGCTTTTGGGCCAGCCCTTCGGAAGCCGGTCTTCACACTTCCCCATTCTAGCCACCCTACACGTGTCCGATTGTCGAAAAAGCGACGAAAAGCGAAAAAAAAAAAAAGAGAAAAAGACGCGGAAAGCTTCTGGAACCGAACCAGTTCGCACACTAAAGTTCTAAAGCGAAACTTTCTTTCCCTACCATCACATGGTTTCGACTGGGTCGGTCGGTCTGTCCGGTCGCTGGTCTGCTTCTCGCCGAGTAGATTCAACCTCGCTCTTTAAGGTGGCGGTCCCACTCCGGCGGCACGCGCTCGGCATTTTAGTCATTGTTTGCGGCCGCACTGTGCTTCCTGCGCTCATTAGATAAATGCGAACTTTATTGCGTTAGTAAGCTTACTTTCTGCGCTTTCCAATGACGCCCAGTATTATCGCCTAGCCTGAAGTGTTACCTGACGGAAGTCACAACAGTGGGAGCAAAAAACGGCGTTTTTGCTGCACTAGCCTCCGCTGTACTGCGCTTCCGGCTAAACTGTTCAACATAACAAAGTGACATTTGCTGCTGTGTCTTTAAATGAAATGTTATACAAGGTTTCTATGAAGAGAAATTGCGTGTAAAGCAATTATAAATTTATATTGGCACCAATAAAAATGGGCAAAACTACAAAAGTTTATGAATGAATATCTTTTTTTTCCTTTTAAACTCAGGAGAACATTATTTAGTGGTTTTCTAGGCTACAGTGTACTTATCATCTATGCAAAGTTGTTTTGTGTTCTGATGAACAGTTCGTGAGGTATTATTACTTATAATAGGAAATTTATGACTATACTTGGTCACGCATTACTGGCGTCGGGACAAAACTATTCTAGCTGAAGCTCTGAAATTTTCAATAATCAAGCAGCAAGCCCTTATCTCGGATTCTATGAAGAGAAAATTGGCTTATGTTGTTATATATATAATTTTTTTGCCACTTTCTCGCTCTCCCGTTCTTGTCCCCTCTTCTTAGAAACCGCGCCTAGCCAGTCAAGCGCCGGCGCTCATTTTCTTTTCAGTTTCTCCCTTTACAGACAGCCACAGCGGACATCGACGTGACGTCACTCCACTAACCCTTTAAAACTAACCCGCCGAGGATGACGAGGCCGCCTTTGACGAAGATAGGTCCTCCTATCGAAACGTTGGCCAGCCTTTCTGAGGCACCTTATCCCTGTTTATAATCCTTATAACCATACAGTGTCATGTAATTACTAGCACTCACGAGTTTTACTAAGCAGTGCTTGAAACAGAAGATTTTCGATAAATAATAAATCTTACAGGCGATTTTTGGTGGTGGTGCCATCAGTGCCAAAATATATCAAGCTGTTTCACGTCAGTTCCAACGTTTGTCAAATATGGCGCCACTTAACATTACAAAGCGGGCAGAACGCGGAAAGAATTCTCTCTCCAGGTTAGAGTGTTTGGCTCAGTCTAGTCTCGGCGCCTCCCACACATTCTTTCAAGCACACGTGTCTGCAACCACGCCTTCAATGTAGTCTTGCCTGAGTTCGCTAACTTGTGCCTGCGGGGAGAAAAATATGAAAGAAAGAAAGAAAGAGCCGTGCACGGTACATCACGAGTGCATGCCATCTAGCCAGCAGGTTAGGCTATTGTGCCAAGGAGAATTGCAAATTGCCCTCGAAGGCTCGTACTACGATATCTGGAAACTTGCGTTCCCCACCCGGTGAGGTGCGATGTGTGTGGCAGGGTACTGTGTTTGACTATTGCACGCGACGCCGGTTGAACGATAGGATTAGCAGCAAACAATGAGCGAGCCTTGCAGACTGCAGCGAAAAGTGCTGATGGGTGCGTGACCTGCTGCATTTCAAGCCGCCCGCTACTAATCAAATGTCACGTGTTCAGGCGCCCAGTGAAGTTTTGAAACACGTGATTTCCAGTAGGCGCTTTTCTCGTTGAAAGATATATCGTATTTATCCGCGTAATCATCGCACTCGCATAGTGGTCCCACCCCCACTTTCTTTTTCGAGTGATCATCGTGCCCCTGAAAATCACTGCAGTGACTGCAGTTTGCTTGTGGCGGTGCATGGCAGCCGATCATGGCAGCCGAGTATGCACAACAATGTGCACAACAGAATACAGTGACACATGCGCTCGAAAGTCTCCGAATTCAGCAGAAAAAACGTTGAGAGAGCGAGATAAAGGAAAGCATGGACAGCGCGAAAGAGGCAGAGAACACGTGCACAATTTACACTATATAGATTGATGACTATTAGAAAAATTACTTTTAGCGGTGATCGCTTTCGCGTATGAATTTCCTTAAGCAAACGTACCGTGCAACCGCTTCATTTACAATTCCACTGTGCCGTGGCTCTGGAACTCGAATGACGGGATCTCCAAAGCTATTCGCGTGGGCTCTCTATAGCGGGTGCGCCATCGAACTCGTGACCGCGCGATTGTGTGCAAAATTTCTACCCGAATAAAGCAGCCTAACCACGTGTACTATGCTGTCTATTTGGCACGCGACAAAAAACAAGGGTGCTGCCGGACGTGAATGCAGATTCGACCCGTTCTCCTCGGCCTTGTGGCCGCGACGGCAAGACATTACATAGAGAAAAAATTTACACCATCTTCCCGTAGGGGAACCCTGAGCAGTATGCGAAGCAGCCATGGGGTCGACTCAAGGTAGTTTTAACAGCTGTATAAACTTGGACATGCAGCAGCACCAGCAACGCGCAGAACTGTTGTCGACGCCGTCGGCGTTTTGCCCGCGTTCGCACCGAACGCGGGCGCCGTTGGTGCTTGTTGCCGGTGCCTCTGGGGCGCCTACTGTCGTGCCTCTAACCTAAGCTGCTTCGCATTATCGCGCGCGGAGCCGCAGGTGTTGCCATTCGTTGCGCAATCCGGAGAGGAGAGGAGCGTCGGAGAGGAGAGGAGGAATGCCGAGAGGAGAGGAGATGAGACAAGGAGAGGAGGGGGAGGATGATGCGCATGCGCAGTAGGGGCGTGGACACCGCTCGGCGGATGGAGGGAGGTAGGGAGTTAGTAGGAGTAGGATGGAGGGAGGTAGTAGAGTTTGTTTTTACACAAAATACCAATACTTATGTTGGCTGTATAAAAAGTTCATCATGTATAAGCCACAGTGGCCTCTTGATAACCCTTGCAGACTTCCGTGTAACACAAGGCACCACTCCACAAGCAGGCCCTTCGGCCCTAGGCATCAGTCCACTAGAAGGATCCTCATAATCTGACTGCTTCAAGTTTGGCAATTCACGGCGGGTGCCAGTGGATGACACCGCTTGCCGGTCCTTCTTAGACCCCAGGTCAGCGTTGTAGGTGATAAGGCTGGCGGGGCCGACATCCTGGGATTTCTCATCAGGAATATCATGCATAAAGTCACCTTTCACGTGAAGATGCACCCTCTACTGCCAAAGTTCGCTACCATTGTCCATGAGGACCTTGGGTGAACGATGCGCTACATTCTTCAGAACAGTTTCTTTTGTGTGCCAAACATTTTACCCTCTAATTCGCACCAAATTGGCTTCATGAAGTGGACGTAGGTATCTTCCAGTTTCCTCTTTGCTTATGCTTGAACTTGAAGCAGTCAGATTATGAGGATCCTCCATCCCATGAGCAGTTAGCTGGGAGATCTGTCATCGTTTAATAGCACAGACCTGTAGTTTAGTAGACCAAGTCAAAAGTCCTTATTAGATTCTTAAGTCTTCTTGAGGATGCCCTTGACTACTTGTAGACGTTTTCATCGAACCAGTTTGAACGGGGAAAGTGTGGGCTGGAAGTAGTGTGCTTGAAATTGTACTTGTCCGCAAACCTTTGGAATAGCTGAGAAAAGAACTGCAGCCCAGTGTCACTGTGCACTTCAACGGGTATTCCCCGCATTGCAAGCATGCTGTTCAACGCGGAAATACCTTCTGCTCTTGTCTGGCCAAATGTTTCCACGTCGGGAAAATGGGAAAACGCATCGTATGTCACTTTGTGTGAGTTACCCGCATACTCGAACAGGTCAACACCAATTCGTGTCCAGGGCCTCATTGGGCTACTCCTCAACGTTAGTCGTTCATTTGGTTGTTGCTAGCTCAATAGCTACCAAATATGATGGCATTGGACTATCGTCCTTATGTCCGAGTTGATGCTTGGCCAAAACACCAATTATCTGCCCTTGGCTTTACAATCGAAGCGTTTTCGTTTGCATGCTGCGTAGTATATAACTACTTTGGAGCCTTTTTAAGCAAGGGACCTTTTTAAAGCGAAGCTTTGTTTGTCTCTTCTCCCGACTTTCCGGGCGCTGCTGCTGCTACGATAGTCTCGCCGCGCGTGCCGCTGGGTTTCTTGCAAGACCACCAGATGGGGCTCGCCTCCGTGCATCCCTAGATGCACGCAGCAAGCCCTACAGCGCTTGCATGCAGGCTCCGTATGCATCCCTACCGGCGCCGCCGCGGCAGCGTCTCGCATTTTATGCGCATGGCACGTGCTGTGTTTGCTTTCCTATGCGACAAAAATGCAGGTACTGGGCTGTGGAGGTCAGGTGCTGGGCTGTGATAGTGTCACGGCCGCTGGATAAAAAAAAGGGAACATTTTTTTATCCAGCGGCCGTGATAGTGTAAACATTACCACAGCCTCCTATATATAGGAGGCTATGACATTACAATCATCCACAGCCTAAACAGAGCGCTTGGAGCTGGAGTCTCAACACCGTACTATCCACGTATGCAGAAGGCATACGTAAACGCGCGCCCGCGCAAAATGGCTCCAAAGCGCGCACTCAGCGTCGAGGACACCCAGGTCCGAAAGAATCGTCGAGCGGCACAGGAGCGTCTTCGCTACGCAGCGAAACATGGGGCAGACCGCGAATGTATACAATGTAGACATACAATTATAATAAATAATTGATTAAGGCACAGCCACATAATTCAACTAAGGTTTAACACTTCTGCCACGATACGATGTGCCATGTGAGGCAATGGTAATGCTCAACCCTACCAGATATTATGAACAATGACGCACAACAACGCCTCAAGCAAACACGTCTCCTGTTTGTTCTGCAGACTACGCTGACAGAGAGCAGTGGTGTACGCAAGGTAACGTTTAACATCAACCCACCACTCGTATATATTGGATTAAACGCAGAAGAAATGACACATTCGCCCGCCAACATCACCGCTAATTATCGTCAATCAAGGCAAACAGCATAAAAAGCTTCGCTCACATCAATTCCCACAATGCGTGGCATCCGCATTGTGGGCATATATATATATATATATATATATATATATATATAATCTTGCTACGCAGCGCTGCAGTGGTGAACGATGATGCTAGGATTGATGACCGATAGTCGCGCGCATGGGCTTCATCTTGTATGGTTGTCTTCTGCCAGTTGTACATATATTGCAAATATATTGTCAAGCGTCTTTTCTCCCCCTAACATTTTGGTGGAGAGTGCGGGTTTTCAAGTATCAAGACGGATTTACGCAGCGGATGCTCCTTGGCTGCAAACAATGCCAGCTCAAGACGGGGACGAGAATGCTTCGGGCAGGTCACCAACCGTGCCTCAACCAGCCGACAACCGCCCCGTCGCCGTCCCACAATCGTGTGACAAAGGTACCTTTTCTGGCTCTGACAACACCGACATCGAAGATTGGCTTCAGCTGCACGAACGGATGAGCACTAGCAACAACTGGGACCCGACTCTGATGCTAGCGAACATCATATTTTACCTGACGGGCACGGTGCAAGTGTGGTTTCTGAACCATGAACAGGAAATTACGAGCTGGGAGGTATGTAAGCAAAGGCTCATCGATCTGTTCGGCAAGACCATCGGACGCCGTCATGCTGCGTAGAAAGACCTTGCATGCCGAGCTCACACTTGCACCGAGTCCTATGTGACGTACATTCAGGACGTGCTCACGCTTTGACGCAAAGTCGATGACAGGATGCCAGAAGCGGGAAAGATTGCGCATATCCTCAAAGGTATCGCGGATGACGCGTTTAACCGCCTGGTTTTTAAGAACTCATCCACTGTGCAAGATGTCATCAAGGAATGCCGACGCTTAGAAGTATAGCAAAATGTCGCATTACTCCGACCTTACCCGTCTTCCGAACACGATATATATATATATATATATATATATATATATATATATATATATATATATAAGTGCTGTGGGCACTGAGGTGCTGACTATATATAGTCAGCACCTAAGCATAGAGTTTAAATGACCCCTCCACATAGCGGCTCTCTCAGAGGCACTCTCCGAGGTCGTGGTCCAGTGCACTTTCCCGAACAAGTTGTGCCTTTGTTACTTCGCTGATCAGGTTGTGCTGTAGCTCCCCCGCATGAACCTCCACATCATAGTTTTGTATGGTCGGGCTGGTTTGTGGACAAGGACCTTGGGAGCACATCTGGGCCAGGAATATAGTGCAATTGAAAATCGTAATACGTTAGTCTTATGAAGATTCGCGAAGTCTAGGGGTATGTCACCAACGCTTTTTTTTAGCTATTGCAATAAAGGGATTGTGCACGGTCAGTCTGCGACGACATGTCGCCGTAAACAAAGTAGTGAAATTTCTCGAAGCCGAACGTCATCCTCAGAGCCTCTTTTTCAATTTGAGTGTACCTTGCTTCAGCACCAGACAGTACATGAGTACATTTGAAGCATACGCAACCGGCAGCATGTCTTCATAAAAGGCCTGCCGAATTACCATGTTGCGAGGCATCTGAGATTTGCTAGGTCAAATAATGCCAGTATATGGGACTCGATCATAACATATTGTTTAGTGCATTCCACTCAGCTTCATGGGCAGCTGCCCACTCACAGATGGCATCATCACGAATAGTCGAGTACACAAAATGAACCGAATACGCCAAATACGTCATCACCGAAAACGCCAAGTGGACGCCGAGCCGACGATGCGGCGCATGTGAACAATTATCAGGGCGTTCGCTGTTACCAGAACTGACTAAGCAGTCAGCAAAGAACTGCTGAGAAAGCGTATCGATGAAGCGAAGCCACGCTGTGGTTTCATGTAAACGCAGCCTATGGCTACAACACAAAAACATCGGTTGCGTCACTCCACCCACCGTGGAACCGGTATTGACAGCATGACAAGCAGACGCTCAACAGACGACGCGGCGTGGATGAACACATCTTGAGGGGCATTCAGCCTTCCTATTGGCTAAGGGGCCCTGCAGCTTCCGCAGTGCTGCAAGGAACTACTGAGATGGAGTATATTGTTATGTTGTAATTATTTTCAATGTATGACATTCAAAAGCAGAAATAATTTTGTAGTTGATAAAGAATAAAACATTTTATTTATTTATTTATTTATTTATTTATTTATTTATTTATTTATTTATTTATTTATTTATTTCACATACCCTCAAGCGCCAAGGCATTATAGAGGGGAGTGGGGTACATGCGAATAACAATAACAATGATAACTACGGATTTATATAATGCAAGCGACATGTGCAGTGAATGGAATCATTAAGAAGTCAAATAACAACAATACTATGATATTCAAATTATAAAAATCTAGCGACATATGAACTGAAAAAAAAAAAAAAATACGGCGCGACAGCGCTTGCACAAGTACAGCGCATGTGGCCACGTGCATGGTCAGTTGAAAAAAAGCAAACAAGGTTCGGCGATTGACACGATAGCATCAGGAAAGTGGTTCCAGTCGTTCGTTGTATGGGGAATAAATGAATATAAAAACCTGTTTGTGTGACAAAAAGTGCCTCTTACTTTATGACGGTGATCAACTCGAGATGACAGATAAGTAGGTGCTAGAATGAGCTCATTGCTAAGAATATGATGATGAAATACTTTATGAAAAAGGGATAAGCGAAAAGCCTTTCTGCGCAGTGATAAAGATGGTAGAGACAAGTTGCTTTTCATAAGAGTTATGCTAGAAGTACGGTCGTAGTTTGAGTGAATGAAACGAGTGGAATTATTCTGAAGCGTGACTTAGCTGGGACTTCCCGGATGTTAGCTGCCACCTGGCGTGTCTAGCGAATCAGAACGCGTAGCCACTGGCGTCAGTGTCACACGTACCATGCGTCACTTCCGCTGCCAAATATCGCTGTTGTGGGTAGCTGTGGTAGGAGCAGGAGGCCGCTTCTCCGGCCAAATAAAATAATATATATACTTTGCATTCTGCGTTACAACTGGCGTTACGATATCGCTGCATCCAACAATTTGTGTCGCAGGGCCCCTTTAAGATGGTATAATGAGTGTCTAACTGAGGGCAAACCATCGTAGTTCAATGGACTTATTGCGGCTAAAAGTAATGTATTTTTTTGTTTTTTATTTTTTTAATATTATGTGTTTCATGCGTTTACTAGAGCGGCCAAGAATTCACTACAATCTACACTTTACGCCGCCACCAATACTCGAGCAGTCATTGACTTGTCTCCAACCACGTGGACTGGTTTCGCCGCCTGTCGGCAACTAAGGAAAACACTGTAAATAACGGGAGCAGAAAGCACATCGTTTTTGAGGGCTGGATTGCTTCGCGTTTCAATAATAAAAAACAGATTTGTGACCATGATGAAGGCGAGAAGACGAAAATACATTTCCACATCGACCGCGATTCCAGGAAGTCGTTTAACCATTAAACTATGGGTACATATGAGTACAACTATAGTTGCCTTGCCGAGATCCGCAGCGCTCGCTTGCGCGCGAATCTTGAAGCCCATGCATTATTCATAATGGTTTTTCCAGTTGCCGATAGGCGGCAAAACCAGTCCACGTTTGGGTGGCGCGAAAGCAGGATGTAAAGGCGGCAAATATAAATTAAGCTCGTACAGGACCTGTCACGGTAACATTGGTAATATACACCTGTAGAATGACAATGCGAACTATAAACATGCAGATGTCAGATGGGGGGGGGGGGGGGGGGGAGACGGCAAATATGACATTGGGGACGAATTAATTCATGACAAGCCGATGCGTGGAGAACTCAGTCCATACATATTTCAATAGCCCAGTGCGGCCAGGAGTAAAGGGAAGCTTCAGCTCGGGGCCTACTTCGAATGCATGTAAAACGCAGAAACGATGTTATGAGAAAACCGCTGCACTGATTTGACTGCACTTTCTTGAATTTGAACAATAAAGTTATGGTCTAATGGCTCTATCAAGCAGAACTTTATTTCAGGGCTTGTAATTTAAAAAAATTCAGAGAAATTGGCAGCATAAAAATTAGGAAGCACGGAGTTTGCAAATTTGCAACTGTGCACCAAATCAAGTGCACCGAAGAGATATATCGCAGGTCCGTAAGCTGCATTTGTTAGGACCTCTAAAGCCGACAAATTTGATATACGAACCTACAGCGTACGCGATATTGTTATATAGATTACGAGGGCTTTAAAAATGTCCTACTCACAAATGTCCTGTGTTTCAGAGTGCGTACACAGGCGTACACAATGCGTACACAGGCATTTTCGCATCAACCGCGATCCCACGATGTCGCACAGCTGAGTCTATTAACCATGGTTGCCGAGGTACACCGATTTTATCTGTCTTAAATGCCTTATTCTTCAGTGTTTAGAGACTTGCGACATAATTTTTTATTGCTGAGTTGCACAGTTGTGAAGATTGTTGTAGAGTTTTCTGTATTTTCAAATTTTAAATTTTCAACAATATTTATTAAAATATTGACGCGAGAAATGAACAATTAACTTCCCACAGTCACTAGAATTTAAGTTTCTCCTTTAAATGCAACAAACCTCTTCAAATCCGGTGCCATGGTTGCTGAGAAAAATGATTTTTCTCAGCAATAGGGGCCTCTTTGGAAGTCGGATAAGCAGAGACCAAAAATCAGTTCTGAGGAAAGACTCAGCAAAACGGATTGAATGTAATGGGTGACTAGAAAGCTCAACTATGTGTGCCTAAAAAGCATGCACTCGGAATAGAGTAAGAGGTCAAGAAAACTGGCCAAAACACCACGTGGTAACTAGAAGAAGACGTAGACAACTTGTCGTGATCAAAGTAACGATAAAGAAACAAGGATTTCAGGTCGGTATGCAAAAGATTAAGACAAAAACGTTCATGATATTTCACAAAGACGGCAAGCTAGAAGTCAAGAAAAAAGTTTGTCGGGCTCAACTGTAGTTGGCATCTACATACGCAGCACGAGACGCTGACGCGCGTTGGGCTTCTGGGGCCCTAGCGGCCCGAGACGCGCTTCATAGTTAGCTATTGTCTTGTGTTTGTCTGTTGTCTGGCAACAAACGAACGAACGAACGAACGAACGAACGAACGAACGAATGAACGAACGAACGAACGAACGAACGAACGAACGAACGAACGAACGAACAAAAGTTTTCCTTGCTGAGTACTTCACTACCGCATCTAAACCTTCAGACACATCAAAGCTCATTTGGAATACAATGCCACCAGAGCGAAACTTGACGCTCACTTAGTGCCGCGCTTTAATTTCCGCCCGTCGGCACCGCTCACACGCAACGTATTTGGCTGGTTCTCCCCCGTCGTTCCGCGAGCAGCCGCCTACGGACGGGTCAGCTAGTTCCGATCCTTGACTGCAGATGGCGATAGTTGTCTGGTCGTTGACCCACGATAATGGCGAGACGAGATGCAAAAATTGGAGTACGCTTAAGCTTCGCCTTTAAGAGTAGAACACGATGGCGTTATCGGGACCCGTTCGCATCGCATCGTTCGCAGCCAGCAAGCAGGCTTCATTCACTGCAACACAGAACGTGGAAAAGCCAGCTTACAAAGACGAAGCTTAAACCGATCTCCTTAAAGTCGGCTTCACTTTTAAAGATAAATGCATTGCTGAGAGGACGTTTCTCCAGGGGCAATATAGGTTGTGATAATGTGAAGGCCCTGGGACCTTTTTTCATTATTTTATTATTTGTTTGCTATTGCCCCGACGCGCGCGTGTGACCAAAATGCAGGAGGAGGAGGAAATAAACTTTATTTTCCAAAACGCAGTTTTCACCTGCCGTAGGGAGTGCATGTAGGCTCCCTAACCCAACGTTTATAGATACTTTCTATAAACGTTGCCCTAACCTGGCGTAGGGTGCCTACATGCAACGCCGTTTTAGGGTGGTGACAGCCTTTGTAAGGGTACTTGCCGCCGCCAGCTAAACTGGCGGGTTAATTGTGGGAACAAAAATGGCGACAGATCAGCCGACAGACCACACTACCCGCAACCCTTGATGACGTGAAATTAATTAACTTCTTTTAATAAACTTTGGCCTCAGCAGCCAGAGACAAACGGCGCGTCTGAGCGCCGTACACGGCACGTCCACGTTTTAGTTAAACAGATTAGTAAGGACAGTATTTATTACAGCACACTTCGAAAAACACCCTTTATATATTATGTACAACTGGAAGGCAACGGCAATGCTTAATGCAGTTCACATTCTTGGCGTGAGATAATCCTACCACTAGCACGCCATCGTGCCTTATAACTTCTTGCTTTATATGTGTCACACGACATGCAATAGAAAAGTAAGTTTGATGTGTTCAAATAAAAGGAAAAGGCAACTAGTATATTAAAGATGTATGGAGGTTTCTTGTGCACACGGGCGGAAAACTAAATTAAAGAAATTTAATAGATCACGTGCCAACATGAGTACATCAGAGCGTGACAAAAAAAGGCAGAAAGACTGGGGACAGAAATGGCTCCCTAACCCAACGTTCATAGATACTTTCTATAAACGTTGCCCTAACCTGCCGTAGGGAGCCTACATGCAAGCGCTGTTTTAATGTAGGCTCCCTAACCTGCCGAGGATGCCAGCGCCATCTGGATAATATTTTTGCAAGTAGGCTACACGAGTGAGCCGGTGTTTTCATGGTAGAAATGCGGGCAAAAGAGGTTTATGTTTGAGTTTTCTCGTAAAAGAAGTAAGTTTCGCGTACATTCAAATAACAGTTCGACGCCACCATGTCTGTACGTTGTGCTGAAGTTGTACTGTACCATTTTTCTGATGGATTTCACTGTGAGAAATTTAATATTTGTTCACCAAAAGCCTGCACAACAACGAAGGGCCTGCATGGTCGGGGTGGTTCCGGAATGATATTCTACTGTACTATACTCGCGGACAACTTTCTGTGGCAAAAGGGCGTTTGTGTGAAGCGTGAAATAGCACGGTGTGCGCCGCTCCACAGCGGCCCCCTTGTCCGGGAAGGACCGTTGGCCCAAACCAAAGCCCCCCTCCCCCCCCTTACCCAGTCAGCCCGGGTAAGGGGGCGTGTCGGGGTCTATGTATCGAATGATGCTGGGTTGATGAGTACATGTACGCTCTTGGGCGCGGTACCTACGGGTGCCAAGTCCCCTTCCCACCTGACAACGGCACAAGTGGGAGCGCTTCTGGAAAGAGTCCCACGTTTTAATTCTCGTTCGCTTAGGTTGTGGAAGAGAAAACACAACCAGCTGATTAGCAACAGTTAAGTAAGACAGAACACACCACTGAGTGTAAAATTTTACTTATTTTGCGGCTTTTCCCTTCCGCGTCTAGGCAAACGCGAAACCGTCGCACGTGGAAGCTGCGTCGAGTAAACGTCTGTTCCGAGCAACCAAAAGCACTGTCAAACGCTGCCGGACTACTTGGCGCAGTAACACATGTGCAGCATCCACGCACCCGTAGCTTTCCCTTCATTGCCACAGAAAGTTGTCCGCGAGTATAACACCTTGCGGATGCGGTGGTTGCGGATGATTTTTTCCGCCACGGACTACGCCGACGCCGGATTTTCTGCGACACGGGGCCCTTAACGCTTTCGCGTTAAAATCTGTCTCGATGCCGAGAAGAGTGTTCCACATTAAAATTGCATAATAACACCAAGGGTACTGCCTTACTTTATGAGGCTGGCAAGCTGACGCTTTGAAAGCGCTGAGATTCAGAGATGATGAGAGCGTTACTTTCACCTCTCTTGCGATATGTGCGCTGTTTTCTTGGTGCCCATTATCTGTGGGCTTACGAATTACTAACATCATACAGTGAAACCAGTTTCCTGTAATCAAGGCGTGGCGTATCGCAGGCTTAATATGTGCATTGTTTCGCACAAAGACGCATATTTAACTACTGAACTGTTCCCACAATAAAAGAAGTGCAGTTGAGAGCCAGGAAGTGCAGTACTATATCGATATTCAAATGTATACAATCTCTTTCGATATTTGAAATTGAAGCGTCGCGGGATTCCGCCGGGCCGTGATAAAGCATGATGAAATAAAACAAAACACCGACCACAAAAGATTTAGTAAGGTTTCAGCTACCTATCGGGAGCCTTGTTCACAAATCACTCCCGCGTGGGAGCTGACACGTCAACCTTACTAAATATTTTGTGGTCGATGTCTTGTTTTATTAATGCGAAAGCATTCTAAGGCACACGAGGCGGAAAATCTGGCGTTGGCGTAACCGCGATGTTCAAGTGTCCAAGTGACCCACGATGGTCCAAGTGAGCCATTGGTGGGTTCGAGTTCCTTCTATCAGCGACGCGTTTTTGAGACTTAATTTCTCTCCTGCTGGTAAATTTGCACGTATATAGAGACGGATACACAAAATTCACTGTTCCCTTGTTGTTTAAGCCCACGGATGAAAATCTAGGGGCTTTCTGCGTATATGTAGGGCTGTCCTTTTAACCTATAATCTATTCCGCCAAGCCTCTAGGGAAAGCGAGCTAATTCACGAGTTCAGGGATCCGAGAACGTCTATCTCGCGCAATGTGTATCTATATGTGAGGGCGATTCAGAAAGTAATGCCTCTAATCCCACTACTTTGCCAATATTACTGCAAACATTTTGAACTCTCAAGACCGTGTATATGAGCCCTTAATTACTTCATGCCAGCCATGTCTTCATCCGCCACGATGCCACTCGCACTCCACTACAAGCACCTTACGACGGTCTTTTTAAAGTGCCTCAAGCGCGATCCTAAGTACTTCACTCTCCTTGTTAACGGACGCGAAAAGACGATATCTATAGACCGTTTGAAGTTTGAAGATTGACAGCTGCAACAATTGTCATTGCACAGGAGCACCCGATCACCACTCATATCGTCGGTGAGACGCTAAGAGCGCACATTCGACACATTTAACGGCTACCATCCCATGATTTAGCCGATTTGCCATTGCGAAGACCACAGGCTTGTAGTAGGTAGTATTGTGACAAGACATCATGCCTCCATACCATCTGGCTTCAAGCCTGCGAAACGCCCAACATCGACATTGTGGTGCCTCCGGCAAATTCACATGTGCCTCTCAGTTCCTGGGATTAGTAAAAAGGCAGACTTCTCCACACTAGCCCTGAAGCAATTGTCTCTGCTTGTCATCAACGAGTATTATTTTGACCGCATACACATTTACACGGACGGTTCCACCATTTCCAACAGCTCTACCGGAGCCGTAGTTATTCCATCTGACGCGTCACTTTGCAATTTAAATACTCGCACAACACCACGTCTACAACTGCAGAACTTGCGGCTCTTCAAGGTGCACTGAATGATGTGCTCCAGCAGCCTCCAAATCGTTGGGCCATTTTCAGTGATTCTAAAGCAGCTCTACAAACTCTACAATTTTCCCTACGACAAGCGTTACACGAGCAGCTAGTGCATGAAATTAGGCGCGCTCATCATCATGCTCTCGAAGAAGGACACGATATTGTATTTCAATGGTTGCCGAGCCATTGCGGAATTGTCGGCAACGACAGCGCAGATGAAGCAGCACGCTCGGCTCATCACAAACATCAGCTGGTTCCTATACCACTCTCAAGAACGGATGCTGCGTGGCAACTTCAATCGATTGCTCGCCATATGACACTTCTGCGATGGAATTCACCGGGTTTCACCAACTCACGTTTGCTCTCTCTTGACCCTAACTTGCGACTTCGCCTACCACCTGGACTCTCCCGTCGTGAAACAACTTTACTGTGTCGCATGTGGTTGGGTGTCGCATTTACCAACGCCTATTCGTTCCTAATAGGGTTGGCTAACAGTGCGGCGTGCAATTCGTGCGGGTGCGACAAGACTCTCGAGCACCTTCTGTGTCACTGTCCATCTTTTGACACTCAACGACGTATTCTTAAAGCTAAACTCAACCTGTTAGATGACAGAACGCTCTCAGAAGAAAAGATTCTTGGGCCATGGCCTATACATTCTTGCATGCAAAAGGCCACAAAAGCCCTTCTGCAGTTCGTGAAAAGTACTGGATTGTACGAACGCTTGTGACAGCGGAGATTCTTCTTTGACTGTCTCTGCGAATGACTGACTCCATTTTTTTTCTTTTCTCTCCTTATCTATTCTTCCCATTTCCCCCTCCCCAAGTGTAGGGTAGCCAACCGGGCACGTCCTTGGTTAACCTTCCTACCTTTCCCTCTTCGTATATCTCTGTCTCTTGAACTCTTTTTCATTAATTCACTGATTTTTAGGCTATAGAATGTCACTTGCCTCACCTTTCTATATCTTCTAGTTCCAGAGTAATTGAGCGATCCATGGCAACCAGTGGTGATGTCCGGTTGAAACAGCGGGCTGTATTTGAATTTCTGACTGCGGAAGGTGAGATGGGCTTGTGTGGAGATTTGATGTGGCCGTATTTTGGTCTTTCACAGTCCTTGCCCACCTCCGCACAGTGCGGACGTCAGCACAGGCATCCCAGTAAACTGCAGTCAGACGACGATGAATGTTGATGGGCGCACAACCTTCCGCAGTCAGAAATTCAATTACAGCTCGCTGTTTCAACCGGACGTAACAACAGGATGCCATGGATTGCTCGATTACTCTGGAACAAGAAGAGATAGGAAGGTAAGGCAAGTGACATTCTATGGTTTAAACATCAGTGCATTAATGATAAAGAGTTCAAAATGTTTGCAGTACTATTGCCAAAGTGGTGGGCTTAGAGGCATTACTTTGTGAATCGCCCTCGTATATACCCTCCGTTTTTTCCCGATGAATGTGAAGGTAATTAGAGACTATTTCATTAGGAACAAGAGTTATGTATAAAACACTTGTTTGCCCCATTATCGATTATGCCGCCAAGTGTGGTCACCCCCTATCCAAAATAACATAATCAAACTCGAAGCAGTTCAAAAGAAAGCTGTCCGCTTCATTCTTCGATGGTATGACCGCTATTTCTCACCTTCGCCTGCCCTCCCAGCACTGAACCAAACATTACTTTCCGTACGTCGTGAGGTGGAATCATTAAAAGTTTTGCACAACATAATTAACATGTCTTATCATACTTCGAACACAGCTTGCTTATCTTTCGCCAAGCCTTCTCGCACGCGTAACTTCCAAGAGCCTAATCTTACCCCTTTCTATGCTCGTACAAATACTTTCAAGTACAGCTTCTTTCCCCGCACTATAGAAGTATAGAATTCCTTACCTGTCTGCCTTCGTTAACTCACGATAAGTGAATTCGAAAGTGCTTTTATGAAAACCAGTGTGTGTAACTTCTTAATATATGTTTAGTTTATGCATTATATGTATGTATTTTACTGTTTCGCTGCTTTTAGTATGAAAAAAAAAACAATTTTTCAATGCTTTGACTGTCGCACTAATATTTAAGGTTGCCAATGTCGTAAGGGTCATTGTTGATTTTGCTTTATTTTTCGTTCACCACTGTATTATTCCACTCCTGCATGCAATAGCTCTCGTATGGGGCTGCTTTATGCACAAATAAAAAATAAAATAACGAATGAGCCGTAATCAAGACACAAAGCGATATGAATCAGACATAACGCATCAAAGAAAAGTACGCCTCGTGCCACGTATTATAGAAGCGTATATTTCTTTCCACGCAATAGGCCCGGTCACTAAGAGATCAGAAGTGTGAGAAAGCCAGCTGTACACATCATGCGACATTATAAAAACTGGGCTTCCCTGCCAACGTCAGATGCTGGTGGCGCAGCACAACGCACCGACTGCAGGAAGCAGAAGATGGCAAGGGTGCCAAAATTCATCGTCGGGTCTCAGAATAGCTTAGATAACAGGAAAGACACGAACGGCTAATGCCTAAGTAAATGTACTTTGTATCTGCCAGTAGTTTTGCTATGTTTAAAGGCATCTTGTGAATTCCTATGCAGTCAAATGAGCTGCCAAATTTCGCTAAAGCGGCGGTACTCCTGAATAACATAGGGACGAAACGTCTCAAATGATCATTTGAGGTTCCTTGAAACACGCGCCTTCCCATCAACCTAATAACACGAATACACTGAAACCTTATGAAACAGAGAAATGCATATTTAAGAATGCCTATAATTTGTCGCAACGCGGAAGCGCGTTTGTCTAATGCAAAAGAAATTCTACTGTAAACTTCTGCACTGTAATTTCCCTACTTGTCGGCCAAGAAATGGAATGCGCTTTGCACGAGCTTGGATGCACAAAGAAAGAGTTGGTTCTACTGAGCGAAATTTTGAACGTCAGGAAAGAAGACAGTCGACAACCGACTTCAATACGACAGTCGACAACCGACTTCAATACGTCCGTAGATATCGGACTACCAGCAATGATTAAAAGGGCATCGAAACTTCAGAACCTGTGCACTTTGTAGGGTAGTTGCAGCAAAATCGGCGCTCCTCAGTTTCTTTCGTTTTTTACCTCAGAGAAATCCAGGGCTTCGCATCATCGTATATTTACTTTCCTTTCAACTGAAGAAGATATTTGCAAATGGTCCCAACAATAAATATTTGTAAGACGTTGTATTTGTAAGACGTTGCAAGACGTTGTATTTGTAAGACGTTGTAATTCTCTCCGAATTTTCATTGTCATGTTCATGCGCTCGGTTGCAATCATTCGCCTGTCATCTATTTAAGTTTCTGTGATGCTGAGCACGCGCTTTCGTCTGATTTTATCTCCACTTGCAAGTTGTATTACATGCTGCATGGGGACAACGGCCTTAAGGTTTTTACTTCTTGCTTCTGGATTTCCCTATCCAGGACTATATCCGGTATTCGGCGTCACAATTACCGCCGTCGCCCCAGGCCCAACCAAAGCAGAGGAGCGCTGGCTCCTCCGGCTTTACTCTAATCCGGTACTATACCCGTCAGTACTTCAATATTTTAACCCGACCTTCACCGGGGAGTGCCCGCACTGTGAATTCACGTTCTGGAATGTGTTCCACTTGGGGTGGGCATGCCCCTGAAACCCGTCTTATCCCTCACCTCCACCCCCCCCCCCCCCCCCCTACCCGAGAGAGCTGGGAGGCTGACCTGCTCAGCCGCTCTACCTTAGAGGGCCAAAGAGCCCTCATGGCTAGGGCCCGAGCTGCTGCGGAAGCCACAGCTCCAACATTTTGTAAGAGACCGGCCCTTAAGGCCGACCCCACTTCTCTCTCTGTATATAATAAATGTTTTCCGCCAGGGAAATGGGAACATAGGAGGCTGAGAAAGAACCCTTTCAGATATGGGTCAACCAGCTCAGAGAGGACGTCACAGAGGCCACTAAAGAAATTAAGACAGAGGAAAGCGTTCAGATTATGGATAGCAGGCTGGTGCACTTGACTGAGGCCAAATGATCTATAGTACAAAGATGGGAAACGCAAAGACTCAACAGAAGGCTCAGGAAGAAGATAGCGCAACTAAATAAGCAAATTGAGGAGCACTCGAATACACTCGCAAAGCAGAAGGGGGACGAGATCTGTGACTCAGCTGATGGTAGAATTAAACACGGGGGTAACTGGAATCTCCTCAAACACTTGCTCAACGAAAATGAAACACGGGTGAACAAAAGAAGAGCAATAGCTAAGCTGGTTCATAAGGAAAGTCGGGATAGAACTCAGGAGGAAGTCATGGATCGACTGGCTGCCGAATATCTCCCGCTTAAGTGACCAAACGATGGAAACGAGTGCTATGAATACTCCGGTGGGATATGTCAGGAAATGGACCGCGACCTTACGGAAAGCGAAATAAGGGCGGCTCTACACAGTCTTTACGGTAGATCGGCGGCTGAATCCGACGGAATAACTAACAAGACCCTTAGAAATCCGGATGATGAATCAATCACTTATCTAACTGACCACTTGAATGAACTCTGGAAAAAGGGGCATATCCGGATGAATGGAGGGTGGCCAACACTATCCTCGTACTAAACCAGGTAAACTGCTCACTGAAGACAACCTCCGTCCTATTTCGCTAACATAATGCTTAGGTAAGGCTATGGAAAACGTTATTCTCAATCGACTCACGAAATACGTTGAAGAAAACGACATCCTACAGTACAACTTAATCGACTTTCGCCCTGGGCTGTCGACTAAGGACGCTATGCTCCTGATCAAGCACCAGCTCGTACAGGCCAGCCCAGCGCACACGAGAGCGCTCTTGGGTTTGAACGTGGAGAAAGCCTTTGACCGCATATCTCATAAGTCCATACTTGACGTTCTCTCTGAAATGGGGCTAGGCAAGATATTTTTTAACATGGTTAAGGACTTTTTCGGAAATAGGTCTACACACCTCATGTTGGGGGAGCTTAAGTCAGAGGCAAATAACTTGGAAAATAGGGGCACCCCCCAAGGGGCAGTAATCTCGCCCATGCTATTCAATTTAGCAATGTCTAAGGTTGCAAGAAATTTGAAGCGCTTGCGAGCAGTGCCTCCCACTGCCGTACGAAGTCTGTCAGCCTTAGAAGGGGTGAGTTGATATCTCTCGGCCTAGCCATACAGTCCCACGTTATGTGAGCCAGCGTAGGTTTTGCTCCACACCACGGGCAGCTGTCTTTCTGTGTAATGCGCCGGGTGCATCTTGCATAGGAGATTTAGGTGTGGGTATGTGTTCGTTTGGATGCGACAACAGTCCCGCGTTTGTATTCTGGTTATTGTGGAGTGTGGAAGGCCGAATGTCCGTCTGCGGCCAGGACCCTAGAGGAACCTCCGTCCGAAGTGCGCGACATATATTGGAGTCTCAGGACTTCTGTAAATAAAAAGTTTTCACACACACACACCACCACCACCACCATCGCCGCAAATATTGTTATTTAGACTGACTCAAAATTATTCGAACACCCGTAATTCGGCAAAGTAAGCCACTTTTTTCTCTCGTCTCAGCCACAGTAAAAATTATATGAGATTTTTTTCACAATGAGCGCATCGATCAAACTGACTGTGCGGTTGTTGCGCCGGTATCTTTTTTTTTTAATTAGCGTCGCCGCTGCACTATTCTGCGCTTCATCGCCATCATTGGTGTGTGGTTATTTCGATCGTTATTGAGAAGTCTATTGCGAAACTGGAAGAGCACGACACATTCATTATTTATGTGCTGCGTGGCCATTCTTCTGGTATACGTCATACGAAAAGTCTATTTAATTTATGGTGTGGTTTAATGCTCCTAAACTGCGCAGTGGGTTATGAGGGACACCGTACTGGAGTGTTTCATATAAATTTTGACAACCTGAGGTTCTTCAAGAAGCACGTAAATCGAAATGCGGAAGCTGCGGGCGGGATCCGAACCCGTTACCTCGTGCTTAGCTGTTAGAGCGCCATAGTCAATGCTGCGGGTAGTTCGGTTCACTGCACTACATGCAGCAGTTCTTGGATTTCTGTGGTGCGCCGCACGCCTCAATTTCCCGGCTGTAAAGCGCATCGTTGCACCGCTGTTTTGTATTGCGACGTGGCGCAGGCAAGCTTCCGCCGCGGTGAACGAGAGAAACTGCGCCAGAAGGGTGCGTTTGATACGCGTTCCGCAATGGGCTCCACGTAATACAGTTGTGAAATGCGGTGAAGCGTGCACAATGTATTGCGCTGAAGGGAAGTGAGAATTTGCACAATAATTCTGCTAAACGATGTGTCAATATTTAATAGGCAAGGGTCTTATATTCGTTCCTCAATAACAAATGTGCTTTATCAAGCTTCACCTCAATACAAACGTGTATTCCGGACAGCCGATTATGTAGACCTCCACGAATTGGTTCGAATTCCAGCTTTGTGGTCCCATAAGTAAGCAAAGCATGCAAGGAGAAAAATGGAGAAGGGCCAGGACTTTGAAAGGGAAAATTGCCGCGAAAGGTTGTCCCCTTGGCACCTTTTGTGTCCTGGAGGCACCTGCAAAATATACTAAATAATGGCACATTTTTTACGCTTCGTAGTTGCGCAAGTTCTCACTTCCCTTCCACGCAGTCTATTGTGTGTGTCTCACCGCACTACACAACTGTATTGCGGGGAAGCCATTATTGAAAGCATAAACTTTTTTTGCTGTTATGGAGATGCAGCGGAGCATCTTTCATGACGACGCTCGTCAAGGCGACATTTGCCTACATAACGGGCGACACAGTCATAATTGTCTCCGGTACTTCGATATTATCGTGGCTACGTAATTATGTGGTTTCCAGCTCTCGCCGGATTTATTGGATTATGCACGTTGTCAGACCAATCAGTGTACAGTACAATTGGTGGCACTGTGTCTAGGAGTCTTTTAGAGGTATGCTGGAAACACGTAGTGGAAGCTGGTGATGGACCGAACAAGTAGCCTCATTAAGAAGGATGTTGTCAGGGGCAGCACACAAACAAGGCGCTCTACCGCATCCTGTATATATTCATATACAAACCTTTTCCAAATTGCAAATACGCGTTTGGTACTGAAGTCGCGTACCCAAACGCAATCAGCGCAAAGTCGACTTTACAGGTCTCAAACTAACAGAATGCTTTCGCATGAAAATAACGTTCTGTTCCTCCCTCAATAAAACAAAAGAAAAAAAATCATCGGAAGGTTTAGTAATCACATGCCCACTATATATACTGCAAGAAATGATGTAACTTTCGCGATGCTCATTGCGTCAAGCCCTAGAAACATTGATTTCTTGGACAATCCTCGTTTCCTAACGAAATAGCATTCGGTGCTTGCACGTTGTGAAATGTAACTTATCCGCTTGTAATATTATGGCGCTGAATGTTCAGCTTAAATTGCAGCTAGCTGGTACACAAATACACACAGACAAAAAGACAAATAGCAAAGGTAAGCTCTTATTTTATTTTATAATTATGTAGTTGACTATGAAGAAAAACACAATATATTGCATACAAAAGTACAAACGCATAAAGCAAATCTGAGGAACCCACGTGCTGTGTGAACCAGTTTAAGCGCAGCTTTCATTGGTAATAAAATGATTACACGGGTACGACGGCAACGGGGTGATGACGACATTACATTCAGTACGACCCATGAATTCGGCAAGAGCTATTCGGCAGGACATCAGCCAGCAGCACCAGAAGCAGCGGCAAAGTAGAAGAAAGAGGCAAACAATATCTCGCTTTCAAACGTTCCTAGAGTGTACCGTTGTGTCCAAGTAAAATGGAGAACGAAATGGATGCGAAAAAATAGCACGTTGCTCGCCACCACAGGGCGCTGCTCTGGACACGAAGAAATTCCTCCATATTGTCGAACTCGCCATCTTGTGAGCTCTGGTTGGCCCAGAGGGCCACTACGGCTTCATTGATTGGCTCAAAATGACACCATTTCAAGATTTCATAATATGACGAAATTTGATACACGTCCAGAATAGCACCACGATTCCTGGTCTATTCGCCTTAGTGGGTACGCGTCATAAATGCAGAGCATGATCATTATCGTTATCATTGCCAGTCGCCGCACGTTTCTGTTCATCACGTGAACAATGCGGAATACACACCAGACAGCGCGGAAGCACCGCTTAGAGGTACTTGCTTTTCCTTTATTAAAAAAAAACAAAAAAACCTGCCGAGTGAATTGGGCAACGTTATGTGCTTTATGAAGAAAATGAGTCATCGGGCGTCATTTTGCTTATTTTGCAATGCGTTACTTTGCACTTCCATAGACAGAGAGAGGAAAAGAGGAAGAGAAAGGAAAATAGGAAAGGCATGGCTTAATTCTGGAAAGGAGATTACGTGCGCGACTGCGATGGGTTGCTCCAACCGACACCACACGAGACAGTGGAAGTATATATGTCGCGCGTAATTGCGTCTGCTATCACATCACAGCTTCGCATTATGTATGGACGAAACTGCCACATTTGTCAGATAGGATCTCTCCAGCTTCATTCCAACTAATTCCCTAGAATGAATACGGCACCTTCCGAGCGGGTATTTAAACGGCCCGTCAGCAGAAACGTGTAATCGCGGGAAAGAATCTAGTACCTTCGCCCTCCCCATCACGTTCCACAGCTTTGGGGCTTTAGGGATTGCACGGGAAACCACATAGCAACAGCTTCGTGTCACGCACGAGTTGAACAGAGGACGTTCCTGATTCACGGCTCATTTGCTGCGTGTGGCTCGGAGTGGTGTTCACATGCAAGGAAGCGTATTTTCCCATAATTTAATGTGCAAAGAAAATCATTAGAAAGTATAAACACATAAAGCAAATCTGAGGAATCGGTTTAAGCGCAGCTTTTATTGGTGATAAACTGATTACACGGGTGCGACGGCAGCGGCGTGATGACGACATTACACCCAGTACGACCCATGAATTCGGCAAGAGCTATTCGGCAGGACATCAGCCAGCAGCATCGGCACCATAGTATAGCATAGCATAGCATAGCATAGCATAGATAGATAGATAGATAGATAGATAGATAGATAGATAGATAGATAGATCAATGAAACCCTGTCGTATGAACGACAAGCTGTGGAACCCGTGAGTAACTTTCGTCTCTTTAGGAAGTAACCTTGAACTTCGCCATGTATTTGCTATGGGACCGGTAAGTTTTAATCATATAATAATGTGATGATTACTTTCTTAGGTAAACTACATTTTATGCGCTATAGTGCCAGCTATATAAGCATGAGTGCATTGGCTCTGCAATGCGTCTTCTGACTGTAATTTCTTATATTGTTAATCTATAAGTGAAATGTTATGTTATGCGTTCTAAATTTTTTTAATATATAATTTTTCCACTAACCGAACTTTCTGAATAATATACTTGTTACAGACGTATCTAGACCACCATTTCGTGTCGAAAGACCACGACCGAGAACTCTGAAGAAGAAAAAGAAAAGAAAAGGAAACAGTGGGAAACTGTGGTTGTTGCTGCTTCAAGCGCGATCCTACACGATGCTTTCCCCTTGCGATCTAGCTTGTGGTAGTAGTAAACAAACAAGCAAACAAAAACGGAAGCAGGAAGGAAGACAACAGAGGACGCACGTTCACGCTTCCGCAGTCTTTCTGCGGCAGCAACAATTCCGGAAGTAATGCTGCCGACGCAGCGCGAGGCCATCTTTCAAAGTTTTGCGGCGGTCAGCCCGCATCTTCTCGTGGTGCACTGTTTGCCTGGCCGACAGTTTCGTCGGGCCGAAGCCGGACTCTCCTCCTGCCCGTTTCCTTCCTCCTTCGTATACCACAGCTGCACGTTGCGTCGAGAAAGGGTAATGCATAAATTACGCCGTGGCTATCGCCAGAAGCGGAAAGCAGTTTTCTTTCTGAAACGCCTCTGCTCGCAGTCGTTTTGCATCTTGAAATGCCTTTGTATGTGAAATACTTTGCTGGTATCGCGCGTTGTGTTTCCTCTGGCAGAGCGCGCTCATTTGTCTTTCCTCACGCTGTTGAATGTCTTACGACAGAAGCAAACGGCGCGCAAGATCATTTAGGACTACTTCAATAACAGCGACAAAACAAATGTAGTCGCTCATTTCAAGCATATTGTTTACCGTTTGTTTCATTATTATTATTATTATTATTATTATTATTATTATTATTATTATTATTATTATTATTATTATTATTATTATTATTATTATTATTATTATTATTATTATTATATCAACATTTGATGTCCTGAAAAAGTATCTGTTCGTGATTATCTATCTACGTTGTCCGCTTATGGTCTAGAATGTACAATTGGACCTCCCACTAGAGCGGAATTAGTTAATAATTGCCTAGTGCAGTCCTGCTTAGATCACATAGCGGTCAGAGCTCCCAACTGTACATTTAGGTCACGTACTATTTTACAAAGGTTGGCTGACCACTACTTTGTAGCATGCCGTCTTGTATTACCGGATGCGTCTGGAACGCCGTCGGTTGGAAATACACCCGGGCAGCGCAAATGCCTTGTCCCTATAGTTAATAAATCTAAGCTTGATAATCTTATCGTTTCGTTTGACTGGGCATCCTTAACCAAAGAAGATTTGTCAAGCAACGTGTATGAAAGATTCTGTACGCAGCTAAAAAATTTTGAATTACGTTGCACACGGTTAGTAGCTAAAGCAATAAGAAAGGGTCACTGCTGGATGAACACGGAAATTCTTGCTGCGATTTCGTATTGAGATACCCTGTGGAAACGCTGTAAAAGAAATCCGAGAAACCAAGCACTGCGATTAGAATACAAGTCGGCAAGAAATAGAGCTGTTGCTCTTCTGCGTGGCGCCAAACGCCGTTACTTCTTTCATAAATTTCAGCAATCTTCAAATAATGTAAGCAAAACTTGGTCTTTGGTAAATCATGTCAGAGGTATGAGTTCCAGTAAACGGTCTGTTTTCGATTCTTTTCAGCAACCTCCCACAGCAGTGGCTGATGCTTTCAACAGGCACTTTGTAAAAGCATCCCTAAGCGCTGTCTCTTTATCCACAAACACTCGGTCGTTAACGCATTCCATATCTGAGTCAGCTTTTCTTCCGAAATTTTCGAAGTGTGATCTGGAAGAAATTCTTTTCAGTTTCCGCCCTAACAAGCCCACTAGATATGATGGAGTATCATTACACATCATCCGAAGGAATTTCAATGTTCTGGCAGATATTATTCTTCATATACTGAATGGGTTTTTGGAAGGTGATGAAATTCCGGCATGCCTAAAAACGGCAGTTGTTTTACCGCTACATAAGTCAGGGAAGAAAGATAAGATTGAAAACTATCGGCCAATTTCTATCTTACCGGTTATTGCTCAGGTTTTAGAAAAATTTCTTTTCCACACTATGTCTTCTTTTCTTAACAAATTTTCTATCCTGACCGATCGCCAGTTTGGTTTTGTTTCTGGGCGCGGTACTGTTGCACTGCTTGAAGAATTTGCAGACGACCTGTTCCCGGCATTCGATCAGAATCTTTTCACGTGTGCTCTATTCTTAGACGTAGCGAAAGCGTTTGACACCCTGAACCACCAAATCTTGTTAAGTAAACTGTATTTTTTGGGATTTCGTGAACCCTTTTACAACATTCTCAAAAATTACTTGAGCAACCGATTTCAAGTGGTCGCTACTGATGATAAGGGCGTTTTCAGTTCTAAGTTGTCGCTGAATGCGGGTGTACCGCAGGGGTCAATTTTATCGCCATTGTTGTTTAACATCTTCGTTAATGACTTTCCTTTGGCGATTTCCAAATGTTCTGTGTTCCAGTATGCTGACGACACTGTGTTACTAGCAAAACATCTATCTTACAAAATGTCAACTGAAATGTTGCAAAATGACGTGTACAATGCGATGCTTTGGTTCAGTAGCAATGGAATGGCTGTCAATGCCCAAAAAAAAACACAACTGGTATGTTTTCACTCTCCACTAAAGACTACTGTGATTAACTTGCCTCTCTACTTACATAAGTCTAACTGTGTTCCTTGTAAGTGTACTCCTTTTCCATACGTAGATTGTGTTAAATATCTTGGAATATTTTTCGATAGCAACTTACCATGGCAACATCACTTATCACTCATTTGTTACAAACTGAGGTCAGTCGCTTGGCTGATGTTTAATACGAAAAGTATTGCGCCTCTCTCTGTAAAAAAATGATTGTGCATGCATTGGGTTATAGTGTATTGAGATATGGTATTACGGTCTTCGGATTTTGTTCGGATCATTGGAGATGCAGGGTAGACAGGATTATAAAAAATATCCTTATGAATGTTCCCTACAATTCCCAAACAGTAACAACTGCAAATATCTTCCGTGAACTTGGTCTGCCTAATTTTCATTCCTTTGCTCGTTGAAACAGTTGTCACAAAACACTTTTGGACTTCCGCTTTCAAACAAAAAAATACCTCCACAAGGGAACTTCGTAAACACGTCCGCTATATGGTTCCTCGTTCATCCACAAAGTATGGTGCGGCCAGACGCTGTGCATATGTGCCGGACATGTTTAACAAGTTACCGAATGAAATTTTTAACGCTACTTCAAAAAGCATGCTGAAGGAACTATTGAAGGAGTTATGGTGAAACTAACTTCCACAACACTTTGGCATCATAATTTTCACTGCTTAAACTTCTGTTTCAAGTAGAATAACCAAATGTTATCTTATCTTTTTCTGTCATTTTTTTTCTTTGTCTTTCTGTCTCATCAACATCTTTTTATTTACCGTTTGTATCATGTTCATGGCACGGTCCTACAAGCTAATTGAGGCTTAGACCGGCCTGTTTGTGTTGCTCTGTTTTTTCGGGTGAATAAACATTATTATTATTATTATTATTATTATTATTATTATTATTATTATTATTATTATTATTATTATTATTATTATTATAATCGTTACGTATTTATAACACAGATACTACTCGAAAAAGCTTGATTACTCGTGAACTCCTGCGGCGTCTTTCGTTTTGCTTTGCTTTTATTCTTTTTGGAGGGAACAGTGGGGTGCCCGATATGTGGAGTGGTGCATTCAGCGTGTGTCGTAAATATTTGAACATTCTCGGCCGGACGCCGTTTCCCAGGCTCACCCCGAAGATTACCTGCCGGTTTAAGCAGACGTCGGTCATCGTTCAACGACGGAAAAGGTTCTTGACAGTATGTTTCCGAAAAGCCCGGTATGCGTATGCTTCGCCCGGCCTTGTGCATGAAACTGCGTATAATCTACAAATGAATATGTTACAATAAATAGTGAGGGTAGCAAATTTGCAAAAAAAAAAGAAAAGAAAAAGAGTAAAAGGCAGTATCGATGTGGGATTATTCATTGGTCTGTGACCACGAAAGCGCCCACTTAGGTGCGCCCCCTTAGGTTGCGTCATGAACTGCATGTACATCTTGTTATTAGGGCTACGTTGCTTCTAACTTTTCTTTGTGATTATAATATCACGTGCTTGCTTATATATGTTTCTTTCTAAAAACAAAAAAACAGTTGCAAGCAGCGCTGGTCTTCATCCCCTTTTGTCGTTGTACGGTTGTACGCTGTGCTTCGTATTGCCTGGGAATTCCAACCGGCCTTTCCGCACCTAAAGTACCAGGAACGCCACGGCCTCAGAAACGCGCATTCGTCCTTGTCTTCAAATTGTCAGACTGCAGCCAAGTTATTCCGTCCGCAGCAGCTAATTGGCTATGGCGTTGCGCTGCTGAGTTCGAGGTCGCGAGATCGAACCCCAGCCACGGCCGCCGCATTCCGATGATAGGCGGAATGCAAAAATAGTCGTGTACCTGGAATTAGGTGCATATTAAAGAACCCCAGGAGTTCAAAATTAATTCGGAGTCCCCCACTACGGCGTGCCGCATAATGAGGTTGTGGTTCTGGCTCGGAATACCCCAGAATCTTAAAGCAAAGCTTTCTTTGTAAGCCCGCCAGGAATTTGCTCACTGTGGCTGTCTTGCCGAAAAGCTCCACACAGGACAGCACACATCTAACCAATCGGCTTATACAACACTACCCTTACATTTGTGCCAGTGACTGCCTCTGTTACTTACGGTACTAAGCATGAAGGAACAAATGGCACCTAAATATCCTTACTGTAACTAATACACGCTTTCAAGCATACGATTTCTTTACAAAGCTAAGTTTTCTTCCGTCTAATATCCATCCTCTGTTTGACGCGACTGCTCAGTCGGTTTTATCGCCGTGTAAAGTGGGTTGGTCCTGGAGACGAGCCGGGGAGGGGGAGAAGGGGGGGGGGGGAGGTAATAGTAAAGTGGACCGATCCTGGAGATTGTCTGCTTGCAAAGTTGGCCGATCGCGGAGATGATGTGACCAAAATCGGGCCGATACTGGAGACCGCGTAATCGGCGATCGCGTGTGTCGCGTGCTAGGGTATACTCGCGTGTCGTACGTCCACAATGGAGAAAGGGTGCAACAAAAGGTGCCTGGGCTGATGCATGCGGATGGCATAGTGCTACTATAGTGAACAATGCAAGAGATTTACAGAGACTTGCGAATATGTGCGGGAATTTGGCGACTATAGGTCTGATGTTTAGCGCCTAGAAATCAGGAAATAAAACCTTTAATGAATGAGGCAAATAGTGACCTGGTATTAGTTCAACAGTAACCCTTACCAATAGTCAAACAGTATAATTACCTAGGTATACTATACATAAACGATGGAAATACCTACTCAAGCATCCACAAGAAAAGAAGGGAAAGCGGAATGCAGCAATGATGAGACAGAGTACTTGGGGCTACAATGAGTAGGAGGTGGTGAGAGGACTCTGGAAATGAGTGACGGTGCCAGCGTTAACATTCGCAAATGCCATTCTGTGCTTAAAGTTGGATATTTTGTCAGTTTTGGAAGTTAACTATTGACTTGAGCTAATAATTTTCATTTGCGTGGATGTTTTTGTTCGAAGAGCCTTTTATAGCTAAATTAGAGAGAAGCAGTGCCCGAGCGGCCTGCTTCTCCTGAGGAGGAAACACATTTTGAGCAGTGCTCGCAGAAAGCCAACTGGAACACGACTAGTGTACCTTACACCTTTCGTCTTTGTACGTGGCGTGCCAAACAAACAAACAAACAAACAAACAAACAAACAAACAAACAAACAAACAAACAAACAAACAAACAAACAAACAAACAAACAAACAAACAAACAAACAAACAAACAAACAAACAAACAAACAAACAAACAAACAAACAAACAAACAACAAACAAACAAACAAACAAACAAACAAACAAACAAACAAACAAACAAACAAACAAACAAACAAACAAACAAACAAACAAACAAACAAACAAACAAACAAACAAACAAACAAACAAACAAACAAACAAACAAACAAACAAACAAACAAAAGAATAGAGATAAAGAACACCACCGAGTCAATTTTGTTCGGTGTTGTCACCAGCAATGATTCCGCCTAAGCGCTTCTGCCACAGGTTGCTGTCGCTTTTGTAGAGTTGAGACTTCTCTCCTTGAACCCACTGGAGAGAAATAAATAAAAGCAGACGCATTCGGCGTCTTTTTGATACCTGGCGACGTGGCGGGAGATCCAGACAGCCCCGCTCGCAAGGACGAGTGAGAGAAACAAGATACTGATTCCGACATCGTTTTCTCTCCTAATCCCCGATAGCATTCCGGCAAAGCCGCCTTTAACATTTCTTTTTCGCTTTATTAATATATATATATTTTCATTGCCATGCTCATCGGAAGTTTTTCTAGCCCTCTACTATAGCCCTCGTGCGTGTATGGGGGGCCCTCATATTTCCAGCCTCACCAACGCAAGCGCACCATGGCTCCTGAACCGAGCAAGTTGCCGCGCCTTGTTTGTCTTTGATCTCTCGGCACGTCGCCTCCCGGTTTACGTGCGACGGGAGAGCCTGAAAAAAAAAAAAAGAAATTTGGCTGCCTTGCGTCGCCTTCTTCGAAGAAGGAACGTCACCGCCGGTCCATTTTATTTGGTCTTCTCTATTTGCTGCTCGTGTTCCGCCGCCACCATGTTTTTCGACAGAGAAGAACTTTTTTTGTGTCGAACTACAAGGATTTTTTTTTCTTTCGCTGTTTCGGCCTACTCGTAAAAGGTGAGGCTCCTTCGAGGGCGCAAACAACTTTCGTACGAACAATACAAAACAAGACAAGACACAAGAAACGCGAAATAGCGAAGCGAGATGCTGCGCTCTTCCGCGGTGCAACACGGGTATTGGGTATCTTATACTACATTTATGGCGCCGTTCGCTTGTTGTTGCTCTGTGCACAGGCTTTTAGGTGGGTCTCTTAAAGCTCGGTCTTTCCGTCATCCATTAGTTCCCATCCACTTGAATAATGGATGACGCCTGTAGCTCAGCCTAACAGGCAATGACATGGAGTCTCGAATGCGATGGCAGTGCTTTTGGAGTCGAAGACGTGCATACCACGTTACCCGGATTCACGCGGGTATAAGAAAGAGGCGCACTATATATTGCGTACAGGTTCCGGTTTACCTGCAGCTTTCCTAGCGGTACTCAGCCCACGTGCCATATTGGGATTTATGAAGCATCAGGCCAAAGCCGAGTGAGCCAAGTCACCTGGTGCTGTCTGGAAGGTTTACCATGAAGGTTAAGCTGAAGCTAAAAGATAACGATTTGGAGTGATATTTCTTTTATGATTAAAAAGAAAAGTTCTCGTGAAGAACAAGGTTATGTGTCGAAATTTTACATCGCGATCTTCTTCTCCCTCCTTTGCGGAGTTCTCGGCGCCTTTTCCAGTTCCCTGAGCATCTGACGTCCTACATTGTATACTACCTTTAAAACCAATTCTTTAGCAACTCATTCTTAATAACTCATTTTTACCCAACACCATAGCAGAATAGAATATGCTATTTAAAATGATTGCCACTTAACTCATTCTTTCAATATTCAGAGAGGTAATCACAGCAGGCTTCGGGTGTTAAATGTTCCCAATTCTATTTTCTCGGTGATTACATGGAGTGGTTCTTGTTTTTTTCTTTGGCGTGTAAACTGATGCTATCCTTATTTCCTTCCTGTTTGCTTATAACGATCCAATGATTGTTTGATAAATTTTAAAGCTTTTGTAGCGTGCTGCTTTTATATCGTGTACGTCGTTTACTTGTTTTGCATTATTACAGCAAAATAGTACAGCACTTGGTCACTAATATAGATAATAATCTATATAAGTGACCAAGTGCTGTACTTTATGTTGATCGGGCTCCATCCTTACGTAACATATCATCAGGGGCCCTTAAGCGTAAACTACGAGTAAATGATTATGATGATAATGAGAAGGAGGAGAAGGAGGAGCGAAGATGAAGATCCGGAGGAAGGCAACTTTCATTTCACTAGCCCACTACTTTTTATCACGCAGACGATATTCAAACCAGAGAAAAATATCACTCGAACCTCCGCTCTGCAAAATTGGATTAGGATTAAGTATACCGGTAACATTTTCTCATTTGGGGGCGTCGACGCTTGGCTGTAGTCAAAGAGACGTTTGCTGCATAGTGTTTGATTTTTTAACTGAGACAAAACGATTACCCTGATAGTTATTGTAGCTTTATTCTACCTACCAGATCAGCATTCATTACACTGAAATTGGTTTGTCCAAATTCTTTATTAACGTTGTATTTATTCTCTCCTTGATTGCAACCTTCTTTAAATTCACCCTTCAGTTATTCTCACCTGCTCACTCACGTACTAGGTCAAATTATTTCAATATCTTCTTTGTTTTTTCTTTTATATTGCCTTTCTCGTTTTCAAATAGGAAAAAATAAACAACACTCAGGAGTTCCTTTAGCTACGCCAAGAGGACCTTAAGACGAAAGCCTTAGTCATGCTCATGACTATTGCTTCGACCATCATCCTTTAGCCTTTTCCTTCACGTAGTACCACATCCGAGCTCATTCCATTGGTTCTTGAGTGTAATCTTTTTTGTTGAGTCATTGTCATTTTTTGCTGAGTCATGGTCATGTATGACTTCTACCACTATCCTTTAGTGTTTCATTCACTCAGTACCCACGTCCGAATCCCTATTTAGTGGTTTTGAGTGGTAATGTTTTTTCGCTGAGTCATTGTCATTTTCCTTATATCATGCTCATGACTATGACTCCTAGCATCATCCTTTAGTGTTTCCTTCACTTAGTGCCCACGTACGAACCTATTTCAGCGGTTTTGCAGTGTTAATATTTCTCGCTGAGTCATCATTTTTGCTTGGTCATGCTCATGACTTTATCACCCTTTAGCGTTTGCTTGACTTAGTGCCCGCATCTGAACTCATTCCAATGATTTATCACTGTTAATCTTTTTTCGCTGAGTCATTCATTATTGAGTCATTATTGTCTTCCACTATCATTATCGTTACTATCACAAGAATACTTGCACCCATTACCATGATTATTTCTCGATTCTTTGCCACATTATTTTTCTAACTCATTTACCGCTTTGTCATGCTCATTGTCATAATTAATTTAAAAACTATCATGATCATTTATTAATATTTATATTGATGTATAATGTTATAGGGTTTGTAATAATCTTATGGAGTTATCGATTTTTTGTACATATTTTTACCAAGTTTTGGCTCCACTTTTTCAAGGTCACCTCAAAACGAGCCATATAAGGCTTGCGCCCGAAAAAAAAAGAAAAAAGAAAATTAAAAAAAAAGAACGAAAAAGAAAATGAAGGACGCTTAAGCTGCGCCTTCAAGAGTGGAACGCGACAACATTCAAAGATCCCTGGCTGATTATCAGGCTTCCCGGCCCGGCAACTGCAGCTTTCTTTTTCTCCAACTTCGCCTCCGCATGCGGCTGCCGTAGGGAGCCTACATGCAACGCTGTTGTAGGCTGCCGGGCCATATACAGCAACTCTAGGCAGCCGAAGAGTTACTGTACGTAGCTCCGGCTCCCTGCGGGAGCCATATATAGTAACTCTAGGCTGTCGAGGAGGCGAGAGCCATCTGGATGGTATTTTATTGCGATAGCAATTACATGGACACTCCAAGCGCATTTTTTCCATCGCCGTCACCTTCGCCGTCATCGTGATGTTCAGTATAAAGTCCAACGGCGATATAATCGTCGCCGCGCGCCGTGCGTTGTGTGTGCGAGTGAAAGCGTGCGAGGGTGAGCCGAAAACCGCAGCTTAAGCGCTAGACACATGACGCGCAAGCGATTTTGTGTGCGATCCACCGCACGACGCGTCGGAGTCCGACTTGCCGCATACGACGATTCGGGACACATGGTACGAACGAGCGTGCGGCGCGTAGCTCCGCCCAGAACTGGCGCCCCTGCATGGACGCTCGGAATACTGCGGAACTTTGCAAAGTGAAAACAAACGTCTTGGCACAGTTCTCTAGTTTCACGCAAATGATCACAATAAAAAAAAAATAGCAGTTTCGCCCGAAAGGCGAAGCACCGATTGCGATAGCAAATTAGTAGACAGTTATACAAAGTAAGGACAGTAGTTTTATCGGCCATATAAAATTGTAAATATTCGCTTACTAATTAAATAAACAAGCACGGTGTCACGCGCGCACAAGTAAACATGAACACATCTCCCTCGATGACCGCTGGAGCTCGTCAAAACGCTGGAGTGAGAAAGCGTGCCATGGAGTGGCATCGAGCAAATTGACCTCGCGCTGGCTCTCGCTTCAACGCGAACTAAACGTCGAAAGCGCAGCTCATACGAAGCAACCGGCACTCGGCGGATGCACTTTGGCCCATCGCAGATCGCTTTGAAGATGAGGCCTCCGCGGGCGCACACTTCGCCGCGTCGCATATCGCTTTCAAGATAGATTCACGAGCAGCAGCCGCGGAAGCAGAAAGCACCCCCCCCCCCCCCCCCCTCTTGTCTCCGTTGCCTCCTCCCCATGCCTCACGCGTGAACGAAGACCGTGCGCTTCCGGCCGCCTTCCTCTCTCGCGTGCGCGAGATTAAGCTGTGGTTTGCCGGCTCACGCTCGCACGCTTTCACTCGCACACACAACGCACGGCGCGCGGCCACGATTTTATCGCCGTCGGACTTTATACGGAACATCACGGCGACGGCGCCGTCGCCGGTGTCAGCCGAGAAGGGAAGTGGAACAGTTATAATCTTTGCTTATGCTTCCGCCCTGCTGACTAAACGCCACACGCAACAGCCACGTCACATCAGGGAAGAGTTTTACGCCGATCCTCACTCACTTGCATGCGTAATCATGCGAGTGAGTATGTAAAAACTTTATTGAAAATAAATAAATAAAAGAAGGCACGCTGTTTGGGGCCCCTATTCCAGGGCTTCACTGGCACGAGCGGCTCGCTGGGCTTGGTCCAGTAGAGCCAATGGGCTCTCCCGGTCCTCGTCCGCAAGCTATGCCTTCCACTGCCTATTCCTCATGAGTGGATGTTTCAGTATTATTGGGCAGTCTATGTGCGGAGGCCTCTTGGGACACTTCCATGTGATGTGTTTTAGTGTGGGTATTTCTGTGCACCACGGGCACTCGTCAATGAACCTCGTGGGATGTATTCTGTGTAGGTGGTGCATGTTGGGGTATGTATTTGTCTGAGTACGACGCCAGTCCCTCTCCTGTTGGCTGTTCAAATTCGAGTGAGGATGTCAAAAGCATCTCCGCTGCTGCCTTTGCTGTATAAAAGGATGTCACGAGAATTCGGTGGAAGGTCGTCGCTGGGCCCTGCCGTTGCTTGGACGTTTAATCCTCGAGCAATATGGTCTGTCCTCGCGTTTTCTGCCAGTGCCTCGTGTGCTGGACACCATATGATCGCGTGGTGCCCTTCTAGTCGATTTCCCAAAATTTTGATTATTGACTGTGGTGCCGTCCCACTTAGAAACAGGCGGCAAGCTGCTCTTGAGTCGGATATGACAGCCGAATTGGTTTGGCGCTCGGCGTCCTGAATGGACAAGGCGATGGCTGCAGCCTCTGCCATTCAGATTATTATGAGTGTCTCACCTCTCGAATCGGCGCCCCGTCAAGAGTCAGAGTGATTGGCATCCAGTCTTTCTTTCTTGCATATTTCGCACGCACCCGAATCAGTTCTGAGTTCTCGGGTGCGAACGCCATGTGCGCCGCCCTCATGTATTCCACGACTGCATCTATAGCCTTTTGAAGTGTGTCTTGCTTGTCCCCGTAGGCCCCCTGGTAAGCCCAAAGCGTGATGTCATCGGCATATATCGCACAACCGAGATTCGGGTGTTTATCTAGCTCAAGGGCTAGCTTTCTCATCCCCACATTAAATAGCAGTGGAGAGAGTACAGCGCCTCTGTCGGGACAGCTGAAGGTGTCGGACCTCGTGGAGCCTAGTCCGATTGTAGCCGTGCGGTCACTGAGGATCGAGCGCACGTAGGTATAAATTCGTGCTCCGCCGTTTACCGCTTGCAGACCTTGCAAAATAATGTGGTGGGAGATGGTGTCGAAGGCCTTTTTGATGTCCAATGCCAATACAAATTCTTCGTCCGAACCTCTGTTGGGGTGCAGGACCTTGTGCTTTAGTAGCAGAAAAAAAGTGGTCGCAGTTTCACCTGAAAGGCGAACCATCACTTGCGATAGCAAATTTGTAGAGAGCAATACGGAGTAATTATATTAGCTTTATCAGCTGTATAAACTTGGACATGCAGCAGCATCGGCAACACGCAGAACTGTTGTCGACGCCATCGGCGTTTTGCCCGCGTTCGCTCAAAATGCGTGCGGCGTTGGTGACTGTTGCCGGAGCCTGTGATATATATAGGCACTTGGTGCCGCAGCTAAACGTCGCCTCCCTTCCCTCCCCCTCCCCCACGGCTTCTCGCGCGTCGGAAGAAGGTGCGTTTGCTCTACATATATGGTGGTTGTAAAGGAGAAAAGAGACGCCTATTTCTGCCGCCCTTAAGCGAGCACGGCGCAGAACGCGCGTTTGTTCTCCGCCGTGCGTTCACTCCTTGTGAAAGACGCGCCCCTCGCGCCCTTTCACTCGCACATACAGCGTTCGGCGCGCGGCGACGATTTCTTCTCCAAATGACGTCATACGGAACCTCACGGCGACGGCGACGGCGACGGCTACGGCGACGGCGACGCCGACGGCAGAAATCTGCTTTTGAGTGTCCATATAATTGCTATCGCAATAAAACGTTCTGCGCCGACACGTTGGGTCGGAAACCGAACATGTTGGAGGGGAACATGTTGTTTAGTTCTGGGTGATTCGAGAGCCGGACCTGCGCAACCTTTTCAAAAAAGCTTCTCTGCGAATGACGTTAATGATATGGGTCGAAGGTTGTTGATGTTACGGTGCTTGCCCGGTTTAGGAATCAGGATTATTTTGGCTTCCTTCCATTCGTTGGGAAGGACGCCGTCCTCTGTCCAGACCGTGTCGTTAAAAAATTCGGTCAAGCTCCTTAGCGTCTCGGCACTTGGATTGCGAATCATTGCGTTCGTGACCTGATCGACCCCTGGGGCGGTGTTTTTCCCGAAGTAATGTGCCGCCGCGTAAGCCTCCTCGAAGGTTATGGGGGCGTCCAGTTCTGGTTGGTCCTGTCCTTCGTAAACGGGCTTGGTGGATTGCCCGGTCGGGGCCGTTCCTACATATATCTGTTTAATTTTTTCTATCGTGTCGGCTTCCCTGCCTTCAAACTCGTTTTCCAGAAGCTTGAGTGCGCGGTTCGTGGCTGTTTTTGTTCCTCCCGGGTCAATCATCCTCCGAAGAATGTGCCATGTTTTCTTTGTAGTCAACGTGCTCCGAAGCGAGTCGCTAAACTGACGCCAATTGCTGTCGCTTAACTTTCGTGCGTATTCGTTAGCTTCCTGTGCTAGCAGAGCTATGCGAATCCTAAGTTTGCGATTAAGCTTCTGCCTTTTCCATCTTTTTCTGAGACCTCTCCGGGCTTCCCAGAGATGCAAAAGGTGACCGTCTACGGCTGGAGTCTCCGTTGTCATTTCAATTGTTTTCGTGACCCCCGCGTGGATAACTCTGATCCGCTAACGACAATTAAAATTTGGAGTCGGATATCTCGGAGCACAGACATGCTAGAAGAATTCTTCCAAGTGAAACTGTGTAGAAACACGACTGCCTCTAACTTTTGAATATAAACATACACACTTACTGCAATCAATAAAAAGTAAATTATTCAATATTAGTTAATTCGGCTGCTGACTGCGATAATTATCATCTCACTTTGTGTCCCCCTGGCCCCATAATTTACTTGCACAGGTGGTCTTCGCGTGCCTCCCTGTGCCTAATTTTAAGAAAACCATAAAGCTTAATTTTGAACACCCGGTATATCAACAATATCTGGGTAGTTCTTGTGCTCCGTAGATAATTCCCTTCCATTACAGCATGCGCTGGACGGTATAGGCTAAAGTACGATACATATCTACCCAGTTTCAAGTTTGTATGCCTCTTTCGAATACCTCATTTACGCCCCCGGTACCTGTACCGGCTGTGGATAAGAGTATTTGGTCAGATTTTTTTACGTAACAGCAAAAAAGAAGAGAAGAAAAACGAAAGAAAATAAAGGAAACAAAAACACAGAGTTTTAATACCTTCATGTGCTACCTTCCATTATGCTTTATAACTATCTTGTGAAATAGCAATGTAGTGTACAGCCCACTTTTCGAAATTTCTTTGCGTACGCCCATCCAATTTCGTGTATTTGGCTGTTCGGCATCCAAGCCCTACGAACGTAAAATAAGAAATAAGACATTGCCGTGATTAGTCAGCTTCGAACCTGAATTAACATTATTGATTCCTCGTGAAAAATGCTCAAGTCGCACGCACGCACGCACGCACGCACGCACGCACGCACGCACGCACGCACGCACGCACGCACGCACGCACGCACGCACGCACGCACGCACGCACGCACGCACGCACGCACGCAATGTTGAGGGCCTACGATGGCGTTTTAGCGAACGGAGTCAGCCGAAGGCGAAAGAAAGCGAAAGAAACGCAATGAAATAGGTTCTTTGTGTCTCGCATAAAGTAGTTTTATTGGGATTTAGCGTTAATTTGCACCCGAATAGCACACCAGGATAGCGCACCAGGCAGTGCTTTTTGGAAGGACAGAGCAAAAGATTCGAAGCAAAACACAGAACGAGGAGAGTATGGGAGAAAGACTGAATCTCACCTCCCTAAATGCGGCATAGTGGACGGCGCGCTTCATTTGTTTTCTCCCGTCGCATGACAACCATTACCTGTTCGACAGGGACTGATGACCCTTGTTCGCGCAGATTAGCCTCCTCGCCTGCGTCACTACGCCGGCATGGGTTGGCAACCTGGCTCGGGAGGAAAAGCAATTTTGCGACGAGTGGCATGGCCGCCAGCCCCATTGCACGGCTTAGCACACTGGTAGTGCCTGAACCAAGGTCGACCTGAACTGCAGCTCTCGTTCGGACAGTGCGCGAGGAGGAATGAGCTTAGAGAGGAGGACGCAGATTAAAAGAAAAAGAAAGAAGGGAGAAAGAAAAGACGAACAAGTCAGAGAAAGAGGTAATTCCTCGAACGCTGCCTGCACCACCAATTTCCCCAGGGCATGACTGACCCGCGACTCACGGTGATAGCGGTCTGGGGCAAATTTGCATGAGGGCTTGGCCAGCATACAGGATCGAAGGCAATGCCCGAACTCCAGCGATGATGCTTTCGCATCTGTTGTTGCTCGCCTGTGGGTGATATGCGTTGGGATTAGTGCCACGTCGATAATAAATGGCTCAGCACACTATTCGTTTCGGTTCGGGAGGAAAGTCAGCAAAACAGGCGGGTGGATCTGCACCTGTGATGACGCGACGAAGTGGCGCCGATATGTGGAGCGCTACAATGGGAGTGATGATTAGGCGCGTTGTTTATGCCGCCCGCGGCTTACGGAACAAAAACGCGGGAGCGTGGTGGGTGCGTAGCGTGCTGTTTCGTAACATTTTTAGAGGGACATCTGGCGGCCATGAGCCTGCGTGCTATGCCGGATTTGCTATCGTTGGGCACCTCGACTCTTGGGCATAGCGACAGGAAAGTTCGCTCTGCCATTCAGCAGTGTCTTTAGGTTAAAAGTTGATGAATTGATTACTTCTGGCTTAAGTGCTTTAGCTTCTGGCAAATTTTGTTTGATTTTTTTGTATGCCTATTGGTTTTCTGATTTTCCCCGTTGATTTATATTATTATAAGCTCACCAAGTTCTTGTTCTTGTGAGACGATCGCCGCGTCTTTCCTCATTGGAAGCAGAAGCTGCCGTCGCCCTCGCTATCTCCTCCACAACTGCCACACTAATATTTAGTGATTCGAAACAGCGATTCGGAACTTCTCAAGAGGTAGGCTACATAAGCCAGCCCTCCGAATTCCCAATTCTTTGAGGCTCCCTTCTAGACCAATTAACCCTCTGGGCACCGGCGCATGGCCAATCACTCTGCTCGAGCGCAACGTCAACCGGGCAGGCCCCGCTACACACCAGACAGCGCGCGAGACGCCTGGCCACATATAATGAAACACCCTACACTATCACCAGCAGCACCTCCAGTATCCACCTCCCCATAAGTCGCTCACCAAATTCGAACAAATGACCTGGAGGCAGCTGCAATCCCGCACATTCCTATTCCCGCGGCTCACTTAGCTCTAATTCACCCAGGCATTCTATTCACCGGAATGCACCCTATGCAGTGTCCCCAGAGCACACTTCTATCATATTCTTTACATTTGCTCTGAGCTTCAACCACCATCCGAATGGAAATTAACAGACCTAGAGAGATGGGAGGTCGCGGTGTCCAGCTCCGACTCGGCTGGTGGGCCGGGCTTGGTGGGCCGGGCTGGTGGGCCGGGCCCACCAGCAGCTGGTGGGCTGGGTCCGGGACTTTGAGATTCGCTCGAGGTCACAAGCTCACGGCCACCCGACGAGGTCT